>NC_084801.1:49620873-49923903 GCF_963169125.1 Humulus lupulus | reverse complement strand
CAAGCTGTGGGATCCATACCTCGAGAAATTCAAAGCCCGAATCTTGCAAGAGCAGTCAGAGACTTGGGATGCTTCCACTGTAGGCAAGCAGGAGATTGAAGAGGTCACGTCCTCAGAACGCCCTGGAGGGGCTTGATGAAGCCTTTTTTATTTCTCCTTTTTATTTTTATGTGTTTGTAAACAATTTCCCTTGGGCCAGTTCGAGGTTTTTTGTCCTCGGGACAACTTGAATTTTAATTCATATATCTAATTTTCAATCTATTTGTCTTTTCCTTGATTATCCCTCTTGTTTATGCTTTCTTATACTTGCACATTCGGGATTTTAGGAATCGATCATTAGATCGGGATAGATATTTTGAGTTTGGTTATTTCCAAATTAAATGTGTTGATTTATATCGTACCTATTATGTGTCAAGCCTTGGACCCGGTTATATCCGGGGTTTTAAATATTTCAAACTTAGTTTGCGTTAGGTTTATTGACATCTCGAGCTTCTAGGAAAGCCATCGATTATTGAATTTTGCTAACTTCTAAGTTTTGGGCCTAGTTGTATCTAGGGTTTGAGCTTAGTTCGTGCTAGGTTTATTGACACCTCATGCTCTTAAAGAGTCGTCGAATAATAAATTTTCCAAGCTTCTAAGTTTCTGACCTGGTTATATCCAAGATATTTTTGTACCTGGCTGTATCCAGGATTTTAAATTTCAAATAACTTAACCTCAATCTGCAACCTTGTTCTGATTCACCTCGGGTTATATGCCCACCAAGTAACCAGAATGTGAAGACTTTCTTGGTTGCTTCTATAAATATTAATACACGAACTAATTTATGAATAACCTTATAAGGGAAAAATATTTAAAACCATACTAACAGGAAACATTATATAACAATCCCTCATTATTTAATTAAATGGCTTTTATAACTAAGCCTTACATAGATGGTTGGTAATACTATTGATAATACTTCTTTAAGTGCATCACGTTTCAGGTCTGTGGGACTGCTTCTCCACTAAGCCGAGCTAACTTGAAAGTTCCCTCACACAAAATTTCCACGATCTGATAGGGTCCTTCCCAGTTCGGACCTAAAGCGCCGTCTTTAGGGTCCTTGTTCGCCAAGAAGACCCTTCAGAGAACTAGATCGCCCAAACCAAAATTACGTCTTTTGACCTTGGAATTAAAATAACGAATGATTTTTTGTAGGTAATGTGCGAGCTGTAGTTGTGAATCCTCTCATTTCTCATCAATCAGGTCGAGAGACGCATTAAGCAACTCATCATTCCGCTCCTGGTTGAATGTCTGTAACCTGTGCATGCCTACCTGGCTCTTGATCGAGGTCTGTGGTGTGTACAATATCTCAAACTGACTGAGTTCTACTGCCCATTTTAAAAGACGTCCTGACGCTTCAGATTTTGTAATGCCTGCCTTAGAGGTTGGTCGGTCATGACGTGGATTGAATGGGACAGGAAGTATGGTCTAAGCTTCCTGGAAGCCAATATCAGGCATAATGCTATTTTTTCTATTAATGGGTACCGTGATTCAACCCCAAGAAGTCTTTTTCTTATATAGTACACCAGTTTTTTAGCACGATCTTCTTCCCGAACTAACACGGCGCTGGCTGCATTTTCTGTTATGGCCAAATATAGGAACAAGGGCTCTCTGGATATAGGCATAGACAATACTGGCAGCTCAGCCAAATGCGTCTTTAGGGCATGGAATGCCAGCTCGCACTCCTCGGTCCATTCAAATTTCTTATTTCCTCTGAGCAAGTTGTAAAAGGCAAACACTTGTCAGTGGACTTTGAAATAAATCGGTTTAATGCCGCCACTTTTCCAGTCAAGCTCTGAACTTCTTTGAGCGAGCTGGGCGAAGGCATCTCCAACAGTGACCTGATTTTCTTTGGGTTTGCCTCTATCCCCCTTGTATTGACTATGAATCCAAGAAACTTTCTCGACGCTACTCCAAAAGTACATTTCTAGGGATTTAGCCTCATATCATATTTCCTCAAGATTTCAAAACATTCCTTCAGATCGAAAATATGGTATCGGCAGTCTTTGACTTAACTAGCATATCGTCGACATGCACTTCCATGTTTTTCCCGATCTGATCAACAAACATTTTGTTGACTAACCGTTGGTAGGTAGCCCCAGCGTTCTTCAACCCGAAAAGCATAACTTTATAACAGTATACATTCCTTGGAATCATAAAGCTTGTATGCTCTTGGTCCACAGGATTCATTGCAATCTAGTTATATCCAGAGTACGCATCCATAAAGGACATGGGCTCATGTCCTGTGGTGGCGTCTACCAACTGATCTATCCTCGGCAATGGGAAGCCATCCTTAGGACAAGGTTTATTCAAATCGGAGAAATCGATGCAGGTCCACCACTTTCCATTCGGCTTCAATACCAGGACAGGATTCGCTACCCAGATTGGGTATTTTGCTTCATGAATGAATCCGAACTTTAATAACCGAGCTACTTCTTCTTCCAATGCCTTAGCTTGGGTTTGATTCTTTAACAGTTCTGGTTTCTTCCACGGAAGGCGAGCAGAATTCGCCAAGAAGATGTGTTCTCTAGTATCCGTGAGATCGGTATATGTTGTATAGACTGGTTTAAATTTCTCCACAGACTTATTTTTCTTTGTTCCGCTTTGGTCGCCCTCACCATTTCCCTTTCTCTTGTTATTCCCCCCTTGGTTATTCTGGGCAACGGTTTGAGCCGCAGCCGCTACATCCGTTACCTCTCCAGCGGGCTGGACAGGGACTTGGTCGGATCCTACGATGGAAGCTCGTGCCTCTTCTAGATTAACCCACCTTTGAGCTCGGTTCAAGAACTCATCAACGGTACTAACTCCTTTCCTCTGCAGCTCTTGCCACAGGTCACCTCCAACAAGGATTCCTGTTCACATTTCCATGAGCTTAGAACTCTCATCAGCATCTCTAGCTCGCGCAGCAACATTGGAAAACCTACTTAGGTATACTTTCAATGGTTCACTGGGTTGTTGCTTTATGTTTTCCAGAGAGTCAGCTTTAGTCCTAGCTGCTTGAGAAGCCATGAATGCTCTCTTGAAATCAGCGAAAAAGCTCTTCCACGAGCTGATTGAATGCCTCTTGTATTGTTTGAACCATTGCCTAACTGGCCCAATCAGAGTCGAGGGGAATATTAAGCATCTTAGCTCGGGCTCGATGTTGTGGGCCATCATCATGGTGTTGAACATCCCCAGGTGGTCGGACGGATCTCCATCTCCATCAAACTTTGACAAATATGGCATCCTGAAACCCTGTGGTTATGCAGTCGCCGCAATATTTGGGGCGAAAAGCTCGAGCTCATCCTCTGAATCACACTCATCTTTCTCTTTTTCCGATAGGAGCCTTTTCTTCAGCTCCTCCATTTAGGCTAACCTTTTGAGGGTTTGGTCCCTGGTTCCTTGGTTATTCTGGGGCTGTTCAATAGCTCCCGTCCTATCGTGCGCATTCGGCAGGTTGTTGTCCCTCCAAGTTCGGGCTTGGTTTTGTGGGACATTCTCGTTATCATGTACCTCAGAAGGACCACCCCCATGGTGAGTGTAACTAACTCCTTCATTTTGAGCTGAATTCCTTCTCTACGTGTTTAAACAATCTCGCAGATCAGGCTGTGGATCGAATCGGGGACTCTGAGCCAAACTCAGGTGATTTCTCATATCGCCTTCGGACTTGCCACTTCGATGGCTCTCAGTCCAATAACTTCCATTAGCGAAGCTCACTACTAGCGATTAAGGCTGAGGATCCAAACTATTGACACAAGTCCGCGGGACATAAGTAGGGGCTGACGGAGGAGGATTTCTCCTGCTGTTCCCATAAGCAAGAATGTCCCGCACAAATGGAGGATTCCTTCTGCTGTTTCCATGAATAGGAATATCCCGTGCAAAACGAGGCGGTGTCGGATGTCTTATGGGTGATGGGGGATGCCTGACAGGTGAGGCAATTCTTGTCCCAGTAGGGCGAACAAAATTAGCCCACGGTCGCTCCGCCCCACCATTTCTACCTCGTTGTGCCTGGCGATCCGATCGTGACGCAGGAGGATTGATCGGAACATTTTGTCTCTGTGAGCCCACTCCGGATCCTCCACGTGGGTTTCCATGGGTATTCCCATGCACGTGCGACAGTGGTACTGAGCTTGGGGTCGCAGTTCTGACCGACCAACTAATTTGTCGATGACCCCTGGGAGGGCCACTAGGTTGAGGAGTTTGGTGATCTTGTGTTGTGGGCATAGAACTTGGGGTGGCAATTCTGACTGACCGACTTGGCTTGGATCAGTTATTCCTGTGGGACTTATGAGACCCACTTTGCCTCTTTCCAACATTAACGTCGGTTGCAAGAGGGGGTAACCAAGCCAAACCTCCTCGATTTTCCTATTTGCCCTAGCAAGATGGCTTCTTAACTATGTGTTTTCCATTTCCACCGCAGTTAAGTAGTTTGGGTTTGGATTCAGCGGCAATGACGCCAAACTCCCAGTATCGTCGTGGCCCACTGGTTACTTTCCTGGGCGTTGCTGAACTTCAGGGCCATGCTCATTTGGAACAGCGGTATGGTGGGCCCCCTGCTCCATCTCATTGTCGTGCATCGAGCGAGTGACCACCATGATGAGGTTTGGTTGGGAATTTTTATGAAAGCACTAATCTCAACTCTCAATGAAAGCACCAAACTGTTGACGTGGTTTTTTGCCAACAGTGAATTAAGAAAATAACAAGGTTGAATTAGTGCTTGATGGTAAACCGAAGTAAGAAAACTACTATCAATAACACTGGGTTTTTTACTTGGTTCAGTAGTTAAAATCCACCTAGTCCACGAGTCTATTTTATTACTGTTCATCTCTCTATTTTGACAGAGTTTTGGTATTTCAGAATAAATCCTCCCTTTTCCTGTCCAATATTCTCAACATTTATAGAGAAATTCCTTGGACAGGTTTGGGTAACTGCATGAGTCAATCACGGATTTGCGTATATATTACATTTATTATGAAATATTCCCATTTATACTATGATATGATCTGATCATGAAATAAATAATCTCCAAATATCTGGGACATTAACTATCATAGGCTGGCCATAAATGATCATATAAAGTATCCGAGTCTTCGGGGATTCGTGGGCACGCCATATCTCCAAGTTACCACAAGCTAAACACATCGTCGAGCTCGTATCATGGAGGCCGTGCCTTATAAATATTACAAGCTTGCGCTTTTCAATTTATGCATCCCTAGCTCGTGCAATCATCATGAGAACTGTGCTGTCAACGTGGAGGATACCTGGACTTATAGGCTATTCCTTCCCTGCAGTTACCTACCAATTGTACACGATCTGAGTAAAAGACTCGTGCTGAAATTAGGATACACACCCTTCATTTCCTTTACACCAAATGGGTATTCTTTAAATTAATTCACCATTAGAGTTACCCAGATTTACCCAGAAATTTCCCAGTTTTATGAACACCTTATTTCTAAAACATTTTTGGGCTCACCCGTTGGACCTAAGTCAAAACCTACTCCCTACGAACATTTAGAAATAGACTACCAATAACTACAATGAATGTTGCGGATGAACATGGTGGAGAACAGAAATTCCATTGGATAAAAAAAACTTTTAAAACTAAAGGATGAGATACTTACAAGAAAGTATGATTCGCAGATTGGAGGGAATAGACTCGGAAATGAGAAGCAGTTTGAAGAGGTTAAGAGGGGTCAACAACAGAGCAAAGTGCCATTACTTTGTCGTTACACTTAAAGGAGTTGCGTACAAGTGGTTCAAGAGGCTAAGCCAAGAACAATCAAGTCATGGCAGCAATTCTCTGATGAATTTCTTTAGCAACACCATGCAGTCTGTGATTACGCTATGACAATTACTAGCCTCACTAACATAAAACAAGGTGAGAATGAAAGTTTGAAGAGCTATATCCATAGGTTCAATGTGGGAGCAACAAAGTTGGGAAGTTCAACCAAAGCGGAGCTCAAGATGGCTATTACAGCCGGAGTTCGTCCGAGAAGCAAGTTATGGGGGAACATGCTCAAGAGAGAGGTTACAAACTTAGATGACTTCTTCGAAAGAGCACAGAAGTACATACGTGTGGAAGAGGGCCATAAGAACTTGCATGATTGAGGGAAGTGAACCTTCCTCCAGTCACCCTTCTACCAATACGTCTGAAGATTTCATGTAGAAGAGAATGTCGTGATGGGGGAGTCGCTGACCAAGTTGAAAATTGGAAGAGGACTACGAAAAGGCTTCAAAGAAGAAGCTAGTAGGATTCATTAAATCATCGCAATTGGCCCCCATAAAGATCCAAAGAAGTCGCCTAGTTGATTCCAGAGATCTGGAATTGTTGAAGCATATGGGAGAGAACAAAAAACAAAGTGCTCAGCAAGAAAGATCCAACAAATAACTTATGAGGTATTGGGCCCGACCTTAGCATGCACCTAGCCATGTGTAAAATAGGCGCCTAGCCTCGTGAGCCTCAATTGATGCTTGGCCAAGTGCGAAACAGGCGTCTGGCCTTATGACATATATACATATAAAAGTACTTATGATACATATGTGTAAGAACGGTGGACCTAATGAGACAACATTTGAATCTATAAGGACTAGCTACCCTTATAGAATCTAAAAAAGAAAAAAGTCAAAAGGTCCCTCAAAAATTACCTATTCACGAACAAACTCATCCTGCAAAAGGACCGCGTCATAGAAGACAAAAGGGGAGCCCAAAAAGATCCCCAAGTCTAGATCAACTGAGTCACCTTACCAAGGATAAAAGGGCCTTGAAAATAGGTGTTTGTGAGGTTGCACACGGACCATCTCCCCATAAAGGTCCTGACCCAAGGGAAAATCACCCCAAAAACCAAAAAAGGGTCTCAAAGAAGATGCTTGCAAAAGGGGTCTCAAAGAAAATTCTTATGAAAAGGGTCTCAAAGAAGACGCTTGCAAAAATAGTACTATGCCTAATGATGAGAAGGACGCTTCCCGCAAGAAATAATAAGCGTGTGCAAGAGTATATAAAAGGATGACTAATCACAAAGGGCCAACATATCCTTATAGATACAATCAAGGTGCACTAAAGAGAGACCTATCGAACCCCTTCGCATGGGCTCAAAAGGACCTCGAGCATAATAAATAAAAAAATAAAAAATAAAAAGAAAGTGAAGAGTCAACAAGAACGCCTAAAGGCATCCCTATAGACTGGGGGCAAATGTGGATGCCAAAAATCCACCAAGGAAAAAAATCTCTGGTCCCTGGTTAAAAAAAATCCACAAAGGGTCACTTAGTCATGTTATCGGGCTCGTGCCAATAGGTCTTACGAGACCACGTTCTGGCCAAAACTCTCAAAGCCCCATAGGTCTCTGCCTTGTTGAAGACCAAGTCACCTTACGCCCAGGTGCCACGCACCTTTGCGCCTCGCGAAGCCACCGCCTCGCACTCAGCCAAGGTGCCTCGCGCCTAGCGTCTCGGCCAAGAGAGCCTCACACCTGGCATCTCGGCCAGGAGGGCCTCGTGCGCTGCCACCACAGTGCTCCTCCGCGAGACCCGCGTACCCAACGGGACGATCTCGCCTTGCATTCAACCAAGGTGCCTCGCGCCTAGCATCTCGGCAAGGAGGGCCTCGCGCGTTGGCCTGCGTGCCCAACGGGACCATCCCACCTTCCATTCAACCAAGGTGCCTCGCACCTAGCGTCTCGGCCAGGAGGGCCTCACGCGCTAGCATCTCGGCCAGGAAGGCCTCGCACGCCATGTTGCGCCTCTGCGAGACCCGCGTACCCAACGGGACCATCCCGCCTTGCACTCAACCAAGGTGCCTCGTGCCTAGCATCTTGGTCAGGAGGGCCTCGTGCGCTGGCCCATGTGACCAACGGGACCATCCCGCCTTGCATTCAGCCAAGGTGCCTCACGCCTAGCGTCTTGGCCAGGAGGGCCTTGCGCGCTGGCCCGTGTGCCCAATGGGACCATCCCGCCTTGCATTTAGCCAAGGTGCCTTGCGCCTAGCATCTCGGCCAGGAGGGCCTCGCGCGCCATGTTGCACCTCCGTGAGACCTGCGTGCCCAACGAGACCATCCCACCTCACATTCAACCAAGGTGCCTCGCGCCTAGTGTCTCAACCAAGAGGGTCTCGCACCTAGCATCTCGGCCAGAAGGGCCTCGCACGCTGCCACCATGTTGCGCCTCCGCGAGACCCACGTACCCAACGGGACCATCCCGTCTTGCATTCGGCCGAGGTGCCTCACGCCTAGCGTCTCAGCCCGGAGGGCCTCACACGCTGCCACCATGTTGCGCCTCCACGAGACCCGCGTGCCTCGTGCGTAGCCTTGAGGCATGTAGCTTGCTAAAGAGGCCCTATCCCATTTTGGGGGAGGTGCCACCAGCAAGATACACCTCACATGTAGGTTCCAAAGGAATTCCCAAGTATAATTACTTAGCCAAATATGGAGGAGCTCAAGACATAAATGCACCCCATTAAAGTGGTGAAGTGGATGGAATTCACATACAGGTACGGAAGGTACAAATAAGACAAAAGGAACCAAGATAGTGTACAACACCCATACCCTTCAAGTAGTGGTCGTATAAGAATGGTACATGGCAAGTACCCCCTTAGCACGCCCATGAGGTTCGTACCCGACAAGTAGTGGGGATACGACATGGTACCATGGTAGGAGTACTTTTGCAAACCCCTGACACGTACTGGAGTCGACCACTACTCCCCCGACAACACTACAACCTACAGCCTGCATATGCAACTCCTTGTCTCTTCGGGACCACAATGTATCAAGAGTCATTAGAGCTCACCTATATATAGAGCCTCACTTCACCATTGAGGGGGTTGGAAAACTCATTGTATGCTGAGGCTATTAAGCAATATTTGAATGTTTACTCCATTTTTTATCTGGATATATTTCTCCTTAAGTCTATTATAAGTTATTATCCAGCCATCTTCTTACTAACTTTTGGGTTTTCTGACCTAACATCGTTGACGAGTTTCTGTCGTCAACAACCTCCTCCTTGGTAAAATTCCTTTTTTCGGTGCCTTAACAGCCAGTGGTCTCGCCGTCGCCAAAGCAGCCTTTACCAGGGCTAGGCGCTTTGGCACCTAAGTGGTGTTAGGAATTGATTTCTGTCCTCAGGCCATGTCTTGAATCTCACGATCGAAGCCGTAGAAATTGTGCTCGTGAAGTTCTCTGAGTTCCCCGGACATCTATAACAAAACCAAACAGTTAGCATTCTGATTGAAAGAAAATGGTGAGAATACGAGAGTACCCTAAGATAACTGCACAGGAATAGAGAAAAGGCGGGAAATTTTTTAAGAGAGAGGTCTCCTAGAGCAACAAAACGTCACCCAGAAAGTCCATCGAAAACTGGGGACTCGCGGCCAAAGAGGCTGGAATCTTAATACAAGATCCAGAAATGAAGTACTCACTAAAAACATAAACAAAACCCAGAAATCAAGTTCTAGGCCAAAATGTAAACTGATCATTTACAACTAGATATTTTACTAGAAAGGGTGAAAAAAGGAAATTGCAATCACTTCATTTTCCCACGATTAAGAACCTAGCATACTTATGACCCAAACGAAATTACTAAGAAAGGAATCAAGGAGCACCTACTAAACCAGAACAGAAAAGGAGAAATATAAAAAATAGTTACTCTATAAATGGCGAACATGGGTATGAAATCGGGTGCGCATAGTAAGATATTTAACGTCGTTTGCCAATAAATACTTAGAATCTCTCTAGTTATCCAAATTAGGTGCAGTGATCGTTAGGGAATTAAAATCTTTTGACAAGAGAAGGTTCTAAGAATAGAGGATTTTCTAAGAGCAAAATCTTGAAAGCGTGAAAATGAAGAGAGTTGGGGGTATTTGAATTCAAACCCCCCAAAAAAGGCCGCTTAATCCCTGGTGGTTGATCACCTAGGAGTAGGTACTCAAGCGTGATCCAACGGTCACAAAAAATGAGGTGACAATCGTACTCAAATGATGGAAAAACGTCTTGGGTATGGAAAAGATACCACATTTAATTTTACCAATTGATGACCTAAACAATAGGGAGTCGACACATGGTGCCCCTCTTCAATGATGTCAGTGCTCGAGGACCTTTGACTATCACCTCCTGAGGATGGAGCCCTAAGAGGATGATTCTGTCGTTCAATTTAAGTCTCCACTGTTCCCGGGAACGAGTGAAGACTTGGGGAAAAATGTTGTCCATGTTTTCTGCATATGATAACGTGGCCTCAATGGCTCATGTTGTTTAGTCTTCCTCGGAACCCAAGACCCAACCTGTGGATGTCGTTCCTATGACAATCAGAGAACATGTCTGGTGGGTTATCAACAAGAACCATCCCCTGAGGACCTAGGCAGGGAGTAGCCTTCTCCAACAAAGCTCCTCGAGTTGTGATCAACCTGTCAAACCCCGAGGACTCATCTTCATGGAAGGAGAACTCTCCTGCCAAGTGTCAACAAAGAGGCACTCAGAACCATAGACATGTGCTTGACACAGTTAGTGGTTGCAGAGATCGTGTCATGTACAAGCAGCAAAGGGGATGTCCCAATACACAACTTGACATGGGGATATGTGCAGCTCCCCTCCTGACAAGTACCAGAAATCATCTTTCCCAATAAAGCAGCGGGATTGATATCCTTGTATTGGGCTATCGAATGACAAATGGGGCCCACAAGCATATCTTATGGGAAATGAATCATAATTTATGTGTAAACTAATCCCATTATGGGAATATTATTGCAATCAGCTCTCATTAATGAGCTTAACCCCCTCAGTCGCCTATATATAGGGCTAGGGTATCACTTGTAGAGAGATTTCAATGCAAAAGCATTGCCTAAATTTCTAAAGAGCTTGAACTTTACAAGTTCTTCTTCCTAATGCAATTGACTCATGGGTTAGAGTTACTTAATAACATGAACCACGTAAAATCTTATGTTTGATCTCTATTTTCTTTAAGCTTTATACTTTTATTTGTAATTACGATGAAAAAATCAGTCAACAATTTCTATTTTAATTACATATTATATCTAATATATTTACAAAATCTAATTTTAATATTAAATATCTAAAAAATTAGCATATAATTTAAAATAAAAACATATTAAATAATTTTAATTAGTTAAACAACTAAAAATAACTTTTTTTTAAAATAACTTTAGTTAAAAACATATTTGTGTTTTTTAAAATTATTATCATGTTTTAATTACTTGAAATAATAGAAAAAATAGAAAATCAACTATTTTTTAAGTGTTATTATTTAGTAAACTTTCTACAAAAAGAAAAAAATCAATGTTTTTCTTCTTAGGTTTTTAAAAATTATTATATATAATAATTAATTAAAATATTTTTTAAAAAATCAATTATTTGTATTCAATTAATTAAAAACTAAGAAGGAACAAAAAAAAGAAAATTATTAATTTGTAAAATATTGTGGTTTCTAATAAATTACAATTATTTACATATATTTATAAACTTGAATTTTTTAAATAAAAATTGACATTAAAATTTAAGTTTTTGATTATATTTAATATATTATGTAAATAAAATATGGAATTTTATTAATACTAAAATAAATATGACTTTTTTTAGAGGAAAGTGAATTTGATTAAAATTGTATTTATATGATGTTTTTATAGTGATTTGATAAAATATAGGATAATACTTTAATATGAACTAAAAGAGATGTAAACTATACTCAAACAAATAATATTTTCTCTAATAATAATCATTTTATACCATTAAGAATAGAACTCACAAAAAAATTCATAATTCAACAAAACTTATATATATTGTTTCTTATTGTTTTTTATTTAGGGATATATAAATTCCTAGTTAAATAATAAGCCAATTAAAATATGATCAAGTTGATAATAACATTACAATAATTAATATTGTAAAGCGTACAAGAATAGGATTTTTTTTTCATTCCTCGTTATAAGGTTTTCATGCATAGGATAATATTTGTTATCTCGAATCCCGCAGAAGTTTCCAATGGCCAGTGGAATAATTTAGACAATGATCTGAAAGAAGGGGTAGGTAATAATCATTATTGTCTCATTTTATTAAACACTTTCCTATAATACTAAAATATTACTAGGGTGTAGGGGCGTTGAGAAAGTCAGAGTTGGACTCCTATTTTCTTCATCTTAAGTAAACCAACCACCCATGTGTATAGGTTTCTTAAATCAAAAGCTTTAAGGTTCAGAATCTTAATTTGGTTCTTATTTTAATGCACTCCTCTTTTTGTTTATTTATTTATTAAGTTAACTAAATAAAGTGTAAAATATATTTTTAATAAATTTGTAATTTATTAAATGAAAAATTATTTTAATAATAAAATATAATGTCAAATAATGTTTAGTACTCATAATTAAAAATAAATTATATAAATATTTAATATCACATATTTTAAAAATTAAATTAAATAATTTTCAGTAATAATAAATTTAAAAATAATATAATATTTAATAAAAAATAATAACATAAATTTATTATTTTGAAAATTGAAAAATTATTTAAAATTTAATGCAATTAATATATACCATAAACAAAATTAATAATAGAAAAAAAGAAAAATACAAAATATTTTGAAATACATCAATTAATATATTTAAAATATTGATATATTATATACTATAAAAAAAAAGCTAATGACTATATTAACCCACCTTCTTTCAAGGTTAAAATAGTACTCATTCTATAGAACAAAATTAGTGAAGGGCCAAGTATATACAATTCCCATCAAGTTTAGTTTTGGCTCAAATATACTATTCGACATAATTAGTCAATCTCGTGAGTATGTCCATTAAAACAAACGAGGACTAAGGTTTTGCTAAATAGAATAATGTGGGCAGTGGGAATATTTTAGTGTTGTGCAGTTGTGACGGTATCTTTGACCAAGAGCTAGCTAAGTCTCTCTCTCTAAGATATTGTTTAAAGTGTAGTTTGTTTGGCTCTTGTATTTGTGATTGTACTATACCTGGGTTATAATATATACCTGGGTTATAATATAAACACTACTTATCTACCTCCAAATAAGTCTATTGTGATGTTAAATCATTGTGAGATATTGAGGATTTCATTCCAATAATAATTAGGACGGTAGAAATTTTGGTCATGTTTGATGTTAGTCTTTCTAATTAATGATAAACTGATCAAATGGTCAAAAATTGATATTAAGAGATTGGCCGGATATCAACGTGGATGTCAAATCTCACATTCTATGAGGAAAAGAACAAGAAAAAAATTGCATGCCTCTTGTTTGGATTTTAAAGAAAAATAGAAAGATTTTTTTTTTATTTTAAAGACAAACTAATGTAGATATATAATTAGTGATCTTAGAATTAAGGGAAAATACAATTTAAGTATTTATGTTTAAGTTAAATTTTTATATTGATCCTCTAATATCAATGTCTTTAATATAGCACATTTGTTTTACAAAATAGTTTAAAAAAAAATCCATTCAACTCAAATTTTGTAAAATATTAGTTTAATATGACCAAAAATATGCTCACAAATTAAATAATTAGTTAATTCAAAAATATTTTAGGAAATTTAATATAGAATTATACTATTATATTATTTTGTTGTTGCTTTAATATCAATTTATACTCTTTTCGTTTGATATTTTACACTCTTTTCATTTAATAAATACCAAAAAATTATTATATATTTGACAAATCAGTAAAAAAAAATCATAGAACATAGCTTTTTAAATTTATTCTCATTATTATCAAGATATTTATATTTTAATGACATAAATATTTTAGTTTTAGCAATTTGTTTTATTAATTTTAATAAAATAATCTAAATATTTAGCATAATATATATTTAAAATTAACTAAAAATAAATATTTATTAATTATATTAATACAAATTTAAATATTATAAAACATTATTATTATAATAATATTTAATATAAGACTACATATATAATAATTATATTAATATAAATTTAAATTAAATTCAAGTGTTATAAAATCTTATTATTATAATAATATATAATACAAAATTAGATATTTAATAATTATATTAATATAAATTTAATTGTTATAAAATATTATTATGATAATAATATATAATCCTAATTTTTTACTAATTATATTAATATGAATTCAAATATTATTACTATAATAATATTTAATACAAGACTAGATATTTAATATTTATATTAATATAAATTTAAATATTATAAAATATTATGAATGTTATAAAATATTATTACAATAATAATATATAATCCTAATTTTTTACTAATTATATTAATAGAATTCAAATATTATAAAATATTATTTTAATAATATTTAATACAAGATATTTAATACTTATATTAATATAGATTTAAATATTATAAAATATTATTATAATAATAATATATAATATGTTTAAAAAAGTTATCATATTATAATAATATATAAAATCATAAACAATGTTTTGGTTTAATTTTTCATTTAGTATGTTTATGTCTTCTTTTATATATAATACTAGAAAATATAATCATGTTTCGCGCAATCTTTTGTAATTATTAAAAAAAAAAATTGTAAATATTTTTTTAAGAGATTGTGGGGTAGAGATTCTTTTTCACCATACTCGTATAACATGTTATTTATATGGACACGTGAGAGCGTCTTGACCATAATTTTTTTCATAATGGTGTTCATTGTTTAGCGAACCTCCTGTAGGTTTTTGAAAAATTATTAATAATTAAAGTACCAAAAATAATGTTCAAAAAGCTTGTTGTACCTTTGCTTTTATTTATTTATTTATTATTATTGGCAGCGATAATATCTAAATTTTTTCAAAAGTTGTACTTTAATACCCAATTTTTTTTTTTTTGCGATAATAATACATAAATCTATAATTTTGGTGCATCTGTTAGTACTTTCCATTAACTATCTGTTAAGTATCCACGTGACACAATTTTATTAGTCTAAGTGGTGACGATAATACACAAATATTTTCAAAAGTTACACTTTAATACCCAATTTTTTTTGTGGTAATACCTAAATCTACAATTTTTGTGCAACCGTTAGTACTCTTCGTTAACTGTCTGTTAAGTATCCATGTGACATATATGGATTTTGAGATGATTTTAGACTAAATTATTAAAATTATTTAAGTATTATAAAAATCATTTAAAATTTTAAAAAATCTAAAAGAATATTAAAAAGTAATTAATAATATGGATTTTGGGATGATTTTGAGTTTCAATTTTAATTTGGGTTGTTTCAAATTTGCAAATTTTAGTTTTATTAATTAGTCTCTAATAACCTAATAGATTTTTTAAAATTTAAAATGGTTTTTATAGTATTTAAAGAATTTAGGTATTTGAAAATTTTTGGGTATTATCGCCACTAATATCCCTTCTTCTTCTTCTTCTTCTTCTTCTTCTTATTATTATTATAATTATTATTATTATTATTATTATATATGCTTTGTGTGGTTTTTTTTATAAAAATTAAATTATGTATATGAAAATTTATATTTTGTGTAAGACTTATTTTGGTCGATTACCCATTTAACCCATTTAATTTTAAAAATTAACTTTTAGATCTCATGTTTTGTCAAAAGATTAAAAATAAGAATGGATAGGTCGATTATTTGAACAATGTACTTTGGCCGATTACCCGTTTGGGCCCTTTATTTTTAAAAATTAACATTTGGACCATGTATGTATTTATTTAAAAGGTTCAAACTTTTATAAAAATTAAATTATATATATGTTTATATAATTTATGTTTTCTGTAAGGGTTCACACCATTTTGCACATTGTATTTTAACTGATTACCCACTGGGACCTTTATTTTTAAAAATTAACTTATGGACCTCAAGTTTTGTCAAAATGTTAAAATAGGAATAGATAGATTGATTATTTGAACACTATATTTTGGTCGATTACTCGTTTTAATTATTTATTTTTAAAAATTAACCTTTGGATTGTGTATTTAATCAAAATGTTAAAAATTCTTTATAAAAAGTAAATTATATAAATATATCTAATTTATGTTTTCTATAAGGGTTCACACCATTTTGAACCTTGTATTTTAGCCGATTACCCATTTTGACCCTTTGATTTTTTAAATTAACTTGTGGACCTTGTGGTTTGTCAAAATGTTAAAAATAGGAATATAAAGATAGATTATTTGAACCACATGTATTTTGGTTGATTACCGTTTGGATCATTTATTGTTAAAAACTAACATTTTGATCATGTGTTTTGTCAAAATGTTAAAAATATAAATAGATAGATTTTATTATTATATATAGATATTTTAATTCACACCTATTATAATTATTATTAAAATAAAAAAGCGAAAATAGATAGAGTTTTTTCCTTAATTAATTAATAGCCATAAATTATAAAAGTAAAATAAAAAATGAGAAAAAATAACGTTTATTTATATTTATAATTTAATTAAACAGTTGTCATAATTAAATATCTAATCGAATTTGAATTCAAACTATATAGCATTTAAATAAATCAAATTGAAATTAAATTTAAATTATATAAGTTGTTAAGATATATTTTTATAAAACTATTACGTTTTGTTACATCCAAATTTCGATAATAGAAATTTTGATCTCGAAAGTCAGGCTCGTGAAGTGTAAGCTCGAAATAAGCAAATTAGTCATGAGATCAACATTAATGAGAATCGAGTTTGATAGTCTCATTCAATATTAAAACGATGCGTCGTAGGTGGTAAGCTCAAAACCACATGATCTCGAAGGTTCGAGCCAAGCTTGAAGTTACAATGACATGGGTTCAACACTTGTTTAATTTTCCCGGTCTGTTTGTATTAGCATCAGTCAAGAAGGTTCGTGTAATGTCTTGGATAACCAAGACCGTTACACTGTGTGTTTATAAAGGTGCAAGACTCGCTAATCAAGTCGTTTAGTTAAAAAAATGTGACACTAAAACCATAATTGAATTAGGGCTAAAAGATTTTGGTCATAAATAGATAAATTTCATTTAAATAAACGTTTAATACATGGGATCCCAAAAACAGGGTTTAAAGGACGGTTTACAAAATTTCAAAGGTTATGTACAATGACAAGCCACTCTAATGGCAAAATAGGCATTTTAGGTTCTCCTGGCCCTGTACCATCCCTCGGTCGTGGCAGCCAAGCAGCTGACTATGTACATTCCGCCCCCAAAGCACTCCAACTCAGGGTTGATCCACCTTTCCCTTGCCTTTACCTGCACCACATAGCACCCGTGAGCCAAGGCCTAGCAAGAAAACCATAATACAGAGCATAAATAATAATGATAATCAAATAATTCACAAGACATTAACCAGCTATCAGCAGGCCATAACATTCACATAATCAGTGATAACAATCGACAAATCAACAATCTATCATCCAGGTATTCAACATGCCATAATCATCAGATTAACAATAGTAAACATGTCATACAATACTCAGGGTCGACGCCCTTAGGACACACCCTCTGTTTAACATACTGTCTCCGACTCACTTAGGCTGAGCTCAGTGATTATTTAGCTAACCTCAGCTACCAATGGTCGAGCCGCGTCCGGTGCACAAATATCAATTCCGGCACTCTTAGGCCGTTTATTTCATGCTCACATGGCATATCGTAATCATATAGCATTTATATTCAAATATAGGGAACCTTAGTCCCAACATAGCCACACAAACAGGTGCAGTTTTCTTACCTTTAATTCCGAGCGGAGAAGGTGAACTAGTTCTGAGCACGGTCCTTAGCCTGAAGCCTTGGCGATAAACCTAGTCACAAGGACCATTGATTTCTATCAACTTCCAATCAGAAAATAAAATACCTAGGAGACATAAACTAGCCTCCGGGACCTCAATTTCTACTAAACCAGGTAGTAGAAATTGTCCCGAGCACCTAAGTTCGAACCCCCGAGCCCTAAAATCCCCAGGTGGGTCGCGACTTGGCTTAGCAAGTCACAACTTTCCCCAAGTAAGAGAGCATCCCAGGCTAGAAGGGCCACACGCGCCGCGGCACCCCCTAGGCTAGGTCGCGGCGCGCCCTATGAACCCAGAGAAAACTTGGGTTTTCTCCTCCTTCTCCCAGCCAAGAACACTCAAGTTTGCCCAGAATTTTCCCTCAAAACCTCCCCAATTAAACACCAATCCACTACGAATTTAGACCCATATTCACTTATTTTCATCTAATAATTCTCAATACTTAACATAGAAATCACACTTCAATTCAGACATAATAATCACAGCAATACCCACTGAAATTCCTACCCAATACCCAGTCTAATACCACACTCATGCATGCCTCAATCTTCATACTTAAACTCAGCAAACCAAAGAACTCAGTCAGAATTTTTACCTCCTATTGCAGACCAATCTCCCCAGCAGCAACTCAGAATAATCCCAGCTTTAGACCTTCAAGCTTCTTAGCTGATTTCCCCAAGTTATCATCTTAAATTCCTCAAGTCTGCAAGCTTCTAACCTCCTTCAACAGGCCCAAAAATCAAACACCAAGGGAGAGAGAGTGAGGAGAATTCGTGAGAGAGAAAGAGAATTCGTGAGAGATGGGAAGAGTGAGAGAGAGTATTTTCTGTTTCTTTCCTTCCTTCTATAATTTCTACAGCCTTCTATTTTGTTCTAAAAAAAACTGAGTATATCCTTAGTCTTAGGAAAAGACCACTTTTCCCTTCCAAATAAACTAATCATTTATAATAGTCATTTGTTCCCAATTTCCACTAATTCCTCGAATGTTCCTAATATTTACCACTTGAATCACGTCATCCAATTTAATCACAATTATTTACCTAATGTCTAATAACCCCCAATATAATTTCTAAATTCTCGAAAATACTCCTAGGCTCCCCTGAGCCGGGTATAAATCCCCACCGTGACTATTTCGCCAATCCGCCCACTGGGACCATCTCGAGCCATATGCTACAAATATATCCACATAATAATGTGGTCTCAACAGTTTATCACATATAATCACAATTATGCCCTCAACGAGCCAAAAATTACAAATATGCCCTTATAAACTAAACATGGCCCGCATGCACATTAATACTCATAAACATGCATTTCACATATCAATATACTCATATAATCATGCATATCACATAATCATGCATTTAATCATTAAAATCACATAAAAACCAATTATGCCCTTCTGACACGCTAATCAAGGCCCTTAAGCCTTATTAGTGATTTTGGGTCGTTACAACTATCCCCTCCTACTAAGAATTTTGTCCTCAAAATTTAACTGAATAACTCGGGATACTGATCCTGCATTGCTGACTCAAGCTCTTAGGTCGCTTCCTCGATCATGTTATTCCTCCATAACACTTTAACTAGATGAATCGTCTTGTTTCGTAGAACCTTATATTTCTTGTCTAAGACCTGAACCAGTCGCTCCTCATAAGAAAAATGTGCCTGCAGTTCCAAGTCTTCATGCTTCAACACATGTGTTGTATCTGAGACGTACTTCTGAAGCATAGAAACATGGAATACGTCATGCAGTCCCGACAATGACGGTGGCAACGCTAACCTGTGAGCCACCTGCCAGATCCTCTCCAAGATCTCGAAAGGCCTAACAAATCTAGGGCTCAGCTTTTCCTTCTTTCCAAATCTTATCACCCCTCGCAATGGTGAAACTCGCAGAAACACGTGGTCCCCTACTTAGGATCAGCGTAGCCTTTCTATCTACTCTGTGAAGTAAGCATTCGAGCTCGGATCATCTTAATAGCCTCATTAGTCTTCTGAACCATGTCTGATCCCAAATACTTCCTCTCACCTATCTCATCCCAATGAATATAACATCTCATATGGAGCTACTACAGTCGTTGATTGATAACTGTTGTTGTATGAAAACTCAATCAATGGGAGATACTTACTCCAAGATCCCTTAAAGTCCATCACGCACGCCCTAAGGATATCCTCCAACACCTGAATCATCCTCTCAGACTGTCCATCAGTCTGAGGATGAAAGGCCGTGTTGAACTTCAACTGAGTCCCCATAGCCTTTTGCAAACTACCCCAAAACTTGGAGGTAAAGTGTAACGCCCTACTACCTTAGAGCCGTTACTTAGTGAGTTTAAATTAGAAATCGTGCTTTTGACTGACTCTAAGTGGTTTCTAAAACCAAAAGTGTGGATAAATCAGAATTTAAGGCTGTACTCTTTGAAAATGTTTAACTTCATTAAAACGTTAAGTATAAAGCATCTGGGATCCCAAAATAAGGTTTACAAAATATTTACAACTCAAAAATAGGTTTACACTTGATCAGTTATCAAAAGAATGATTTAATACAGCCATATACAAAATGCCCCCAACCAAAGCAGTCGGGCAGGCCGAACATGTACGCGCCGCTCCCACGCTCTCCATACTCATGGCCGGTTGACTGACTCCTTGCTCTTACCTGCCACACAGAGCACCCGTGAGCCGAAGCCCAGCAAGAAAACCCAAATAGCACATAACATATGCAAATAATATCGCTGGCATAATTCACTGATAAATAAGAAAATCATCAATTTAAACAAGCACGGCCATGCCGCCCCAGAGGCCTTACCAAAGCTTGGGGTCTCGGTCATTACCGTAGGATAACTCATGTATCCCTTGGGTCCCACCCTCGCTTTAGCATCCCATGTGCTGAGCGTTGCTTCCGGCCCCACTGCCGTACCCGGCCCTTGCCGCTCTCGGCCTTGCCGTTCATTCAATTACAATCACACATATCATACATTATGAAATAACCATTCAAACATACAATAGTTTATCTAAGATTACACATTTGCACACAATACAAACTAGGGCCGTGCCCAACAATCACACAGTGGGGCCATGCCCTAAACTCGGGTGTTACGGTTTTCTTACCTTTAGATTCAGCAGCCTTGATCAACCGGACTCCTTGAGCACGATCCTACCCGAGCCCTAGCGCTTACCTAAGCAAAATCCACAAGTCAAAGTCATCACCAATCCTCAAGTCCAAAACCTAGTCTCGGGACTAATCCCAAGCCCCCGGGAAGTCCTAGATCCCCAAAACAAAGTGGCGGAATCGAGCCCCGAACCCTAGGTCAAAATCCCTTCACAAAAGCCCAAAAATCCCCTCTGTGAACAGTGCAGCGCTACAGCGCTCAAAAGGTAGCGCTGTAGCGCTACAAGCAGAACCAGCCACACCAGACAGGGGCTAGCGCTACAGCGCCCCCTGCCTAGCGCTAGTTGCAGCACAGAAAAACCAAAAATCGCATCTTGCGATTTTCTTCCCCCATTTCGAACCCAAACTTGTCCAACTCTTTCCCAAGCCCAAAAACAAACATATATACACCACACACTCATCCCAAGCACCCCAAGAACTCAATCCCAAGCTCAAGCAACCCACAACTCAAAATCTAACCCAATGAACCCCAAAACCAGAAAAATCAATCAAACAACAAGGATAGGGTCTTAGAAATCATACCGTGGGTGGAATTTCGACCTTGAACTGAACCCTAGACCTCCTTGGCTTGCACCTTCACAACCTTGACCTGTTTTCCCCAAAAACCCCATCCATTTAGCTCAAAAACACAGTTCAAAACCAGAAAAACCCTAAAACCGAAAACCTCAAGAACTTACCTCAATCTCAGATTTGATCTTGCTAATCCCTTGCAAATCCACAAACCTAGCTTACCACTGAGCTTCACCTCAAGAAAAATCAAAGAAGAAGGGTGGGAGAACCACAAACCAAATCTTCCAAGCCAACCCTTCAGCTTTCCCTCTCTTCCTTTTCTCTTCTTTCTTTCTTTCTTTTCAGCTTATAATTTTCTCTACTAAATCCACTAAGTATAAAGGCCTTCTTTATTTTATCTCTTGCAAGCCTAATGACCAAAATACCCTCTCTTACAAATTCTAAGCCTTTATGTCCATAAAGGGCATTTTAGTCATAATACCCAAATTCCCACTAATTCCTCAAGTGTTCCTAATTATTCCCGTTCGCTACCCAATGCCTAATAAATCACCAAATACATTCCCAAATTCTCGATTAACTCCCCAGGCTTAACCCAAGCCTGGTACAGGTTCCCGCTTTGACTTTCCGCTAACCCGCTCGTTCTAGGATCGTCTCGAGTCATAGATCACAGGTATCAACATAAACATGCCCAACATGGCCAAATTACAAATATGCTCAATCAGGTCTACATGCATATTAATTCTCATAATCATGCACCACAATTAATCACATAATCATAAACGTGCACTAAATCATAATCATGCATAAAACCCATTAAGACCCACACAGAATTCCATTATGCCCTCCAGGCACGCTATCTCAGGCCCTAAGCCTTAATACCGAATTTGGGGTCGTTACAACTATCCCCTCCTCATGAAAATTTCGTCCTCGAAATTTACCTGAACAACTCGGGATACCGCTCCCGCATATCCGATTCCAGTTCTCATGTCGCCTCTTCGACCTTGCTATTCCTCCACAATACTTTAACCAAGGCGATTGTCTTGCTCCTCAAGACCTTGTCCTTCCTATCAAGGATCTGAACAGGCTTTTCTTCGTACGATAAATCCCGATCCAACTCTAAGTTCTCATAGCTCAACACATGAGTAGTGTCCGAAACATACTTCCGAAGCATGGATACATGAAACACGTCATGAACCCCTGATAGAGCTGGAGGCATTGCTAACCTGTAAGCCACCTCCCCAACTCGCTCTAGAACTTCGAATGGACCAACAAACCTGGGACTCAGCTTGCCCCGAACGCCAAATCGTTTTACTCCTCTCAGGGGTGAAACCCTGAGGAATACATGGTCACCAACCTGAAATTCCACGTTCCTGCGTTTCAGATCTGAATAACTCTTCTGGCGACTCTGGGAGGCGAGCATACGAGCTCTAATCTTTTCAAGTGCCTCATTGGTCCTCTGAACCATCTCAGGACCTAAATACCTTCTCTCACCTGCCTCATCCCAGTGAATCGGCGATCTGCACTTTCTTCCATACAGCATCTCATACGGAGCCACCCCGATAGTCGCCTGATAGCTATTGTTGTACGAGAACTCAATCAGAGGGAGATACCTACTCCAAGATCCCTCGAAATCCAACACACAAGCCCGTAACATGTCCTCCAGTATCTGAATTGTCCTCTCAGACTGCCCATCCGTCTGAGGATGATAAGCGTACTAAACCGAAGCTGCGTGCCCATAGCCTTCTGCAGGCTCTTCCAAAACTTGGAAGTGAAAGTGGGGTCTCTGTCGGATACTATCGACCTCGAAGCCCCATGAAGTCGAACAATCTCCTTAACATAAAGCTCTGCATACTGCTCCACAGTATAAGTCGTCTTCACAGGTAAGAAGTGGGCGGACTTCGTATACCTGTCCACAATCACCCATACCAAGTCATGCTGACCCACGGTCTTTGGCAATCCTACCACAAAGTCCATGGCAATATCTTCCCATTTCCACTCGGGAATCCCAAGAGGCTGCAATAATCCTGCTGGCCTCTGGTGTTCTGCCTTAATCTGCTGACAGGTTAGGCATCTAGCCACATAATCCACCACGTCCCTCTTCATGCCTGACCACCAGTACAGAACCTTCAGGTCATGGTACATCTTCGTAGAACCTGGGTGTAAGGAGTAAGGAGTGGTATGAGACTCGTCCAGAATCTCTCGCCGAATGTCTGGATCAATCGGAACACAAATCCGTCCTTTGCACTTCAACAAACCCATCTCAGAAATAGAGAAGTCCTTAGCTGCTCCCGATAGGACATTCTCTCTACGTTCAACTAACTGAGGGTCCTTTCCCTGTGCTTCCTTAATCCTCTCGAGGAGCGTGGACTGAAGAGTAATGTTGGCTAATCTACCAACCACTAGCTCTATACCCGCTCTGGTCATCTCTCCTGCTAGTCTGTCAGATATCTGCCTCGAACTATACAACTGTCCTGGGCCCCTCCGGCTCAATGCATCAGCCACCACATTAGCCTTCCCAGGATGGTATAGGATATCACAATCGTAATCCTTTACCAGCTCTAGCCACCGCCTCTGGCGCATGTTCAAGTCCTTCTGGGTAAAGAAATACTTTAGACTCTTGTGATCAGTGTATATCTCGCACCTCTCTCCATACAGATAGTGTCTCCAAATCTTAAGTGCGAATACCACTGCAGCTAATTCCAGGTCATGCGTGGGATACCTCTGCTCGTACTCCTTTAATTGCCTTGATGCGTACGCTATCACTTTCCCAGCCTGCATCAACACGCATCCCAGACCCTGTCTGGAAGCGTCACAGTAGACCACAAACTTCTCATTATCTGTTGGCAGGCTCAGCACTGGTGCAGTAATCAACCGCCGCTTCAGCTCTTTGAAGCTATTCTCGCATCGATCTGTCCACACAAACTTGGTCTTCTTCCTTGTCAATTCTGTCAACGGAGTAGCAATTCTGGAGAACCCCTCTACAAACCGCCGGTAGTAACCTGCTAGTCCAAGGAAACTTCTAACTTCAGGAACATTGCTGGGTCTAGGCCAATCTCTTACTGCTTCCGTCTTGCTTGGGTCGACTAGTAACCCATCCTTACTGATAATGTGGCCTAGAAATGAAACTTGCGATAACCAGAACTCGCATTTGCTAAACTTAGCATATAACTTATGCTCTCTTAACCGATGCAACACCAGGCGCAGATGATGCTCATGTTCTGACTCTGACTGGGAGTATACTAGGATATCATCAATAAACACAATCACGAACTTATCCAAGTAATCCTTGAAAATTATGTTCATCAAATCCATAAATGCCGCTGGGGCATTGGTTAATCCAAAGGACATAACCAGAAATTCATAATGCCCATACCGTGTCCGAAATGCAGTCTTTGGTATGTCCTCATCTCTGATCCTCAACTGATAGTAGCCTGATCGGAGATCAATCTTCGAAAACACTGTACTCCCTTGAAGCTGATCAAATAAATCGTCGATCCTAGGCAATGGATATTTGTTCTTGATGGTCAACTTATTCAACTCTCGGTAATCGATGAACATCCTGAGCGATCCATCCTTTTTCTTAACAAATAAAACTGGAGCACCCCATGGCGAGAAACTCGGTCTGACAAACCCCAAATCAAGTAGTTCCTGCAGCTGAATCTTCAATTCCTTTAATTCTGCTGGGGCCATTCTGTAAGGTGCCTTGGAAACTGGCTCTGCTCCCGGAGCCAACTCTATGAAGAACTCAATCTCCCGCTGTGGCGGCAACCCCGGTAGATCTGCTGGAAACAAGTCTGAAAACTCGCAGACGACTCTGGTTTCATTCGGTCCCACTGCTGCCACCTTAGAGGAATCCACTATACTTGCTAGGAATCCTATGCAACCCTCTTGCATCAGGTCTCTAGCCTTTAGTGCCGAGATCACAGGTACCCGCGGTCCATCCACCGTTCCCACGAACACAAAGGGTGCCTCGCCCTCCGGTTCGAAGGTCACCATTCGTCGCCTACAATCAATTGTTGCTCCATACCGCGTCAACCAATCCATCCCTAGTATTATATCAAAATAGTCCATATCTAGTTCAATCAGGTCAACAAACAATTCTCTACCGTCTACCACTACTGGTAAGGCTCTAACCCACCTCCTAGAGACTACCAGCTCTCCTGTAGGCAATATAGTCTGAAAACCCCTAGCATACAAAATACTAGGTCTACACAGCTGATCAATCACCCTAACAGAAACAAATGAGTGCGTAGCACCAGAATCAATCAATGCAGTAAACAAGGATCCAGCGCTAAAAATCTGACCTGTGACCACTGAAGGACTGGCCTCAGCCTCAGTCTGAGTCAAGGTGAAAACCCTAGCAGGTACGAGGCTGTCCCCCTGCCTAGGCTCCTCCTTCTTAGCCTGCGGGCAATCTTTCTTCAAGTGACTGGTGCTCCCACAAACAAAGCATGCCCTGGTCCGGCACTCGCCCTGATGGCGTCGCCTGCATCGAGGACACATCGGAAGGCTTCTCCAGCTGTCATTTCCGCTCTGGCGGCCACCCACAGAACCGCGAACCCTCCGGTCAGAACCATAAGGAGAAAATGAGTCGGGTACTCTCCTCTTCTGCTCACTGGGGCCGCTACCCCGACTAGGCCCAGAAGAAGAAGGCACTACTCTCCTGGTATCACGCCTAGCAGCGCCCTCCTTCCAGATCTGATCCTCAGCCCTCTCAGCAGTGAGGGCCTTGTCTACCACTTGTGCATAGGTAGACTCTGGAGTCATTGTGATACTCACGTCACAGGCGATCATTACATTTAATCCCCGTATAAATCTGTCCCTTCTGGCCGCATCAGTCGGCACTAGCTCTGGCGCAAACTTCGCCAATCTGTCGAATACCAGGGCGTACTCGGTGACGGATAACCTGCACTGAGTCAGGTTGTTGAACTCATCCGCCTTCGCAGCTCGGACGGCTACGCTGTAGTATTTCTCGTTAAAAATGCCCTTGAACTCTTCCCAAGTCATAGTAGCAGTATCCCTTCGCTGCCCTACTACCTCCCACCATATTCGTGCATCATGTCTAAGCATATAACTGGCACAATCAACCCTATCCCTTCCTTCAACCCTCATGAAGTCCAGGATTACTGACATTGTACTCATCCACTGCTCAGCCTGCAGTGGGTCTGCTCCCCCCTCAAAGTTAGGAGGCTGTTGTTTTCTGAATCTTTCATATAGAGGTTCCAACCTGTTCCCAGTCACAGGTTGAACCGGAGCCGGTACCACACTAGGCGGTGGTATCACAGGGGCCGATGGAGGAGCTGGTTGCCTGTACTGACTAAGCTCATCCTCTGTTTTCTTCAACCTAGCCTCCATCTCTGCTAAGATCTGCTGCCAGTTTTGAGGAGCAGGTGGAGGGTCCTGCCCCTGGTTATCATTCTCGGCCTGAATGCCGCGGAGTCTCGATGATTGGCGAGGCATTGCACTAAATGCCTGCAATCAGTGACACCGCTCATTAGGCATGATGACAAGGTCCAATTTCCACCTCTCAATCTCAACCACAACCATGTTCAATCGACCAAAATGACATACAATTATCATACAGCATACAACGGGCCTTGCCCTAGCATCATGCATATGTTATTACAATCATCATGCTCCTAATAATTCAAGCAGGCATACAAAGCATTCAATCACATATTCAAGAATATATCAATCGACCATACCAAACCACCCTGAGTCGAGCTTTTCAATGGCAGCGTGCGTACATGTTCGGTCAATCTCCAGAACCAATAAACCTTGGCTCGCTCTGATACCAAGTTGTAACGCCCTACTACCTTAGAGCTGTTACTTAGTGAGTTTAAATTAGAAATCGTGCTTTTGACTGACTCTAAGTGGTTTCTAAAACCAAAAGTGTGGATAAATCAGAATTTAAGGCTGTACTCTTTGAAAATGTTTAACTTCATTAAAACGTTAAGTATAAAGCATCTGGGATCCCAAAATAAGGTTTACAAAATATTTACAACTCAAAAATAGGTTTACACTTGATCAGTTATCAAAAGAATGATTTAATACAGCCATATACAAAATGCCCCCAACCAAAGCAGTCGGGCAGGCCGAACATGTACGCGCCGCTCCCACGCTCTCCATACTCATGGCCGGTTGACTGACTCCTTGCTCTTACCTGCCACACAGAGCACCCGTGAGCCGAAGCCCAGCAAGAAAACCCAAATAGCACATAACATATGCAAATAATATCGCTGGCATAATTCACTGATAAATAAGAAAATCATCAATTTAAACAAGCACGGCCATGCCGCCCCAGAGGCCTTACCAAAGCTTGGGGTCTCGGTCATTACCGTAGGATAACTCATGTATCCCTTGGGTCCCACCCTCGCTTTAGCATCCCATGTGCTGAGCGTTGCTTCCGGCCCCACTGCCGTACCCGGCCCTTGCCGCTCTCGGCCTTGCCGTTCATTCAATTACAATCACACATATCATACATTATGAAATAACCATTCAAACATACAATAGTTTATCTAAGATTACACATTTGCACACAATACAAACTAGGGCCGTGCCCAACAATCACACAGTGGGGCCATGCCCTAAACTCGGGTGTTACGGTTTTCTTACCTTTAGATTCAGCAGCCTTGATCAACCGGACTCCTTGAGCACGATCCTACCCGAGCCCTAGCGCTTACCTAAGCAAAATCCACAAGTCAAAGTCATCACCAATCCTCAAGTCCAAAACCTAGTCTCGGGACTAATCCCAAGCCCCCGGGAAGTCCTAGATCCCCAAAACAAAGTGGCGGAATCGAGCCCCGAACCCTAGGTCAAAATCCCTTCACAAAAGCCCAAAAATCCCCTCTGTGAACAGTGCAGCGCTACAGCGCTCAAAAGGTAGCGCTGTAGCGCTACAAGCAGAACCAGCCACACCAGACAGGGGCTAGCGCTACAGCGCCCCCTGCCTAGCGCTAGTTGCAGCACAGAAAAACCAAAAATCGCATCTTGCGATTTTCTTCCCCCATTTCGAACCCAAACTTGTCCAACTCTTTCCCAAGCCCAAAAACAAACATATATACACCACACACTCATCCCAAGCACCCCAAGAACTCAATCCCAAGCTCAAGCAACCCACAACTCAAAATCTAACCCAATGAACCCCAAAACCAGAAAAATCAATCAAACAACAAGGATAGGGTCTTAGAAATCATACCGTGGGTGGAATTTCGACCTTGAACTGAACCCTAGACCTCCTTGGCTTGCACCTTCACAACCTTGACCTGTTTTCCCCAAAAACCCCATCCATTTAGCTCAAAAACACAGTTCAAAACCAGAAAAACCCTAAAACCGAAAACCTCAAGAACTTACCTCAATCTCAGATTTGATCTTGCTAATCCCTTGCAAATCCACAAACCTAGCTTACCACTGAGCTTCACCTCAAGAAAAATCAAAGAAGAAGGGTGGGAGAACCACAAACCAAATCTTCCAAGCCAACCCTTCAGCTTTCCCTCTCTTCCTTTTCTCTTCTTTCTTTCTTTCTTTTCAGCTTATAATTTTCTCTACTAAATCCACTAAGTATAAAGGCCTTCTTTATTTTATCTCTTGCAAGCCTAATGACCAAAATACCCTCTCTTACAAATTCTAAGCCTTTATGTCCATAAAGGGCATTTTAGTCATAATACCCAAATTCCCACTAATTCCTCAAGTGTTCCTAATTATTCCCGTTCGCTACCCAATGCCTAATAAATCACCAAATACATTCCCAAATTCTCGATTAACTCCCCAGGCTTAACCCAAGCCTGGTACAGGTTCCCGCTTTGACTTTCCGCTAACCCGCTCGTTCTAGGATCGTCTCGAGTCATAGATCACAGGTATCAACATAAACATGCCCAACATGGCCAAATTACAAATATGCTCAATCAGGTCTACATGCATATTAATTCTCATAATCATGCACCACAATTAATCACATAATCATAAACGTGCACTAAATCATAATCATGCATAAAACCCATTAAGACCCACACAGAATTCCATTATGCCCTCCAGGCACGCTATCTCAGGCCCTAAGCCTTAATACCGAATTTGGGGTCGTTACATAAAGATAGGATCCCGGTCTCACATTATAGACTTAGGAACCCCGTGGAGATGAACAATCTCCCTCACATACAACTCTGTATACTGATCCACAGTATAAGTCATCCTCACTGGTAGAAAGTGAGCTGACTTGGTGTATCTATCTACTATCACCCACACCGAGTCATGAAGCCCCACTGTCCTGGGTAAACCTCCCACAAAGTCCATCGTAATATCCTCCCATTTCCACTCGGGAATACACAAAGGCTGTAGCAACCCCGTGTTAGGAGTGTGTCCTAAAAGCATGTAAAGACATTTGTTTTTTCTATGAATAAATAAATACAATGGTTTATTATTATTGTCATATTTAGATTGTTAAATTATTGTTTGAATAATTTTGTAAATATCAGAAAAATTCCATATTCATTATTGATGATGTGATCTTGTATTAGTACGAGAGAATTAAGATCACATGAATGAATAAAAATAGTCAACAACAACAAATTAAAGTTATGGAATTCTTTAATTGGAGTTGTAAGTACGGTTTACTCAGTATCATAATGATACAAATAATCTAGATTCGAATTATTGATGTGGTAAGACATCTCGGTAAATGTGATTTATATAATATGATTATATATGACATGGACCGATATGAATTAAAGTCTTTATCCAAAAACCATTTAACAATAAAGACTTGTAATTCATATCATAACTGATGATCATTTATAGATCAACCTAAATCCTGAGTGTTCATGAACTCCTGTTCATGTTTATTAAATCTTTTTATTCATTCGTTAAGGTCTCTTCAAAGAATGAGGCTAATGACTTTTGTTTTGGAGATTTAATATCATGGATGGCTGGGAACATGTATCAATAATACGGAATCTAATCTTTCCTAACGGATCGTATATTAGTTCCCTTAAGGGTTAATTCTGGAACTGAATGATTTTGAGCTCAAATCTATAATTAGATTATAGATTAATTATTCACTAGTGAATTAATGGTACTTAAGGAATAAAAAGTAAATTAGAAAGGTTAAATGGTAATTCTCCCATTCTAATTTATGAACTAATTAATTAGAGGGTTGAACTATTGTAAGATGGTTATATCAATGGACGACTTAAGAAAAAGATTTCTGTAAAAGTATATCTATCACATAAAGAGTGCAATTCTGAATTTATAATGGAGTAATATCAGAATTAATAAATTAACTATTATAATTAAAGAGTTTAATTATTTAGTTTTAATTTATTGGAGCTTAATGTTATAGGTCCATGGTCCCTGAAATGGCTCAAACAATCACTGTCAAAGGCAAATACAAAAAATGAGCAAAAAAGACTTATGTGATAAGTAAAATATTTTTCTATGTATCAAACATAATTATTGTTTAATTATGTGTAATTAATTAATTATTTGATTTAACAAAAATATAATTAATTTTGAATTAATTTATTTTTGGGATTTTTGGTATTTAAATAATAATAAAAATTGGGAAAAATCACATGCCTGCACATGCATGTGGTACACGTGTGGCACAGTGCACAAGCACTATGCTACACGCATAAGAGATGGACTGAGTCTCTTGATTCCACAATTTTAGTTATTTAAATATTAAATAAATAATGAGATATTTTAATATGATTAAAATATTATTATTTAAACAAAAATCTGATAACTGATCAGTTATTTTGAATTTGTTTAAAATAACAAATATTTTAATATATTGGATATTATTAAATATTGAATATCAGTTTTCACAGAACGTAAGTTTTCAGGGATAGAAAAATATCTAGGATTCTCTCAGAGAAAGAGAACAGTGACAAAAACAAAGGTCATTGTTCTTCACAAAACCTAGGTCCAAACTTTATCAGATCTCATGCGTTGAGAACATCTGATAAATAGTTATTGCCTATTATTTGTATAGCGAGCCCACACTCGTTCTTTGTGTGCCTGAGAACATTTTGGAAGATCTTGGTGTGAGATCTCAAGGATTCAGCCATACGAAAAGATAGCAGCAAGGAAGGACCTGAGGTAATTTTTCTATTCTTGTCCTTGATTCAATATATATATGAGTGTGAAGAAGTAGATCTAGAAATCTTATGGGATTAATCTGACAATTTGATTGTTGTTCTGCTGCGCATAATATCTGATTTGATCAATAAAAACCAACACCCCGCTGGTTGCTAATGCTTAGCTTTCACCTGTTGACAGGTCAAACACCTGGCCACGTACTCTACCACATCCTTCTTCATCCCAGGCCACCAATACAATGTTCGTAGATCCTGATACATCTTCGTGGTGCCTGGATGAAGTGAGTACGACGTAGTATGTGATTCATCTAATATCTCTCGTCTAATCCCCACATCAATCAGAACACAAATCCGATCCTGATACTGTAGCACACCAACCTCAGAAATGGAATAGTCCTTAGTCGCTCTCGCTAAGACATTCCCTCTAACTTCCTGTAACTGTGCATCCACTAACTGACCTTCCTTAATCCGCTCTAGTAGGGTCGACTGCAAAGTAATGTTGGCCAACTGGCCCACCACCAATTCTATCCTTGCTCTGGACATCTCATTAGCCAACTCCCTCGATATCTAAGTAGAACTAAATAACTGCCCCGGGCCCTTCTGGCGCAATGCATCCACCTTTACATTGGCTTTCCCCGGGTGTTAAAGAATATCACAGTCATAGTACTTCAAACTCTTGTGATCAGTGTATATTTTGCACTTCTCTCCATACAGAATAATGTCGCCACACCTTCAGTGCGAATACCACCGCTGCCAATTCTAAATCATGGGTAGGGTACCGTTGCTCATACTCCTTCAGTTGCCGTGATGCATAAGCTATAACCTTCCCGTTCTACATCAACACACAGCTCAAACCCAACCTTGACACATCACAATATACCACAAACTTTCCTTCCCCCAAAGGAAGACTCAGCACAGGTGCAGTAATAAGTCGTCGCTTCAATTCTTGGAAGTTATTCTCACACTTGTCTGACCAGACGAACTTCAAATTCTTCCGTATCAATTCTATCATCGGTGCAGCAATCTTCAAAAACCCTTCCATGAACCGCCCGTAGTAACTTGCTAACCTGAGGAAACTTCTAACCTCTGAGGTATTCCTTGGCCTCAGCCAATCTCTAACTACCTCCACTTTAGATGGATCCACCTTGATTACATCTTCACCAACAATATGTCCAAGGAATGTCACTTCTGGTATCCAAAACTCACACTTCTTGAATTTGGCGTACAACCGGTGCTCTCTTAACCTCTGCATGACTTGTCTAAGATGTTGCTCGTGCTCTGCCTCTGAACTGGAGTACACTAAGATATCGTCGATGAAGACAATCACAAACTAATCCAAGAAATCCTTGAACACCCGGTTCATTAGGTCCATGAAGGCTGCGGGGGCATTGGTCAAACCAAACAACATGACCAGAAACTCATAGTACTCATACCTCGTTCGAAAGGTCGTCTTTGGTATATCCTCATCCTTGATCCTTAGCTGGTGATAACCAGATCGAAGATCAATCTTCGAGAATATCGTCTTTCCCTGTAGTTAATCAAACGAGTCGTCAATCCTTGGTAGAGGGTACTTTTTCTTGATGGTCAACTTTTTCAACTCCCTGTAGTCTGTACACATCCTCAGAGTCCCATCCTTCTTCTTCACAAACAAAACTGGAGCACCCCATGGTGAGTAGCTAGGCCTGGTAAATCCTAAATCCAGAAACTCCTATAGCTGTATCTTCAATTCTTTCAGTTCCAATGCCATCCTATATGGTGCCCTCGACACTGGCTCTATCCCTGGCACCAACTCAATGACGAACTGAATCTCTCTGTGCGGTGGCAACCCTGGTAGATCCTCAGGGAATACATCCAAGAATTCATGAACCAATCTAGTCTCTCTCAGCCCTATTGGCAACACTCTGGTAGTATCCACCACACTAGTCAGGAAACCTATACACCCTCCCTGTAATAGGTCCCTGGCTCTCAGCGCTGATATCATGGGTATGCGGGGTCCATATACCGTACCCACGACGATTAAGGGATCCTCTCCCTCAGGCTCAAAGGTCACCATATTCTTCCTACAATCGATGATAGCCCCATATCTAACCAGCCAGTCCATCCCCAAAATCATATCAAAGTCCTCCTTACCTAACTCAGTCAAGTCTACTGATAGCTCCCTACCATCAACCATCACTGGCAGTGCTCTAATCCATCTCCTAGAAACTACCAGTTCCCCTGTAGGCAATATAGTCCTGAAACCCGCAGTACAGTACTCACTAGGTCTACACAACCTATCAATCACTTTACTAGAAACAAATGAATGCGTAGCACCGGAGTCAATCAATACAGTAAAAGGAAAGCCAACGCTAGAAAGCTGACCTGTCACCACCGAGGGACTAGCCTCGACCTCTGCCTGCGTCATGTTGAGCACTCGAGCTGGAGTCAAGTTGTCCACCTTCCCTGCTTCCCCTTTATTTACTGTTGGGCAGTCCTTCTTGAGGTGTCCCAACACCCCCACTGTAACGCCCTGGATAACCAAGACTGTTACACTGTGTGTTTGAAATAGTGCAAGACTTGCTAGTCAAGTCATTTAGTTGGAACTGTGTATCTAATGACACAAGAGGTTAAGTTAAAAAAAGAATTTTGATTTATAAACGGTTAAACTTTACTAAAACAGATGTTTGTTTCATGGGATCCCAGATTAGGGTTTAAATAACGTAAATACGAAACTCTTAATTACAAATAAATGACCAAGCCACTCTAATGGCAAAATAAATGTTTTAGGTTCCCGTTCCTGTACAAATCCTTAACCGTGGCGGCCGAGCAGCTGACAATGTACACCTTGCCCCCAGAGTTTTCCAACCCATCGCCAACTTGCCTTACCTACACCATGTAGCACCCGTGAGCCGAAGCCCAGCAAGAAAACATAATATCATAACATAACAGTTTTAACAGCTAAATAGTTCACAGAGCATAATCCAATAACCACAAAGCATTACTCAGTTCTCTCAAACCATAATATCCATTCAAGACAACATACTGGTCAATAACCAATAATCCAGCTCCAGATACTCATTAAGTCATAGACAATAATCTACAACAGATAATCAGCACATACATTCAGATTCAAGACACAATTAGTCATATAATACACTCATACCACATAATATTCAGGGCCAGCGACTTAGGCTGCACCCTCTGTTTAACCCACTGACTCCGGCCCGCTTAAACCGAGCTCAGTGCATAATAAGCTGTCCTCGGATACCAGTGTCCGAGCTGCGCCCTACGCGCAAGTGTGGATTTTGGCACCCTTAGGTCGTTACCACATGTCCCCGTGGCATAATACCACCTTATGACATTCATATCATTATAGGGAACTCTTAGTCCCAACATATTCACATGGTGTATCGCAATCACATAACAACACATTCAAATATAGGGAAGACTTAGTCCCATCCTATCCACATACACAGGCGCAGTTTTCTTACCTTAATGCCAAATGCTTTAATTAGAAAGGACGACCCCCGAGCACGATCCATTCCCGAGCCCTAGCTTATCACCTAGTCACAACCAAGATAATGAATTCCATTAATATTCACATATGGGTTTTCATGTACAAACTAGCTTCCGGGATTCCAAATTCCACCAAGCACGATGGTGAAACCAAACCCGAGCACCCTAGACTACTTTCCCGTGCCTAAAACCCTCAAAAACTCATGTGTACAACCAAGGGCTGCAGCCCTTGAAGCTTAGCCGCGGCCCTTCTCCAAAACAGAGCCAACACCACACCTGAAGGGGACACGCGCCGCGGCCCTTGCTTTGGGCGCCGCGGCGCTTGCCTTTGGCCGAGCCTTCTTGGCTCCTTAGTAAGCTAGGGCCGCAGTGCTCTAGAACAGAGCCGCGGCCCTTCCCTTCGAACCCATAATTTCCACCATTTCCAACCTCCAAACCTTACCCAAAACCATCCCAAAGCTCCCTATTTCCACATCAATCATTCCCAACACTTTCAAGACAACTTTAACATCTTAATTCAACAGGAAACCCAATCTAAGACTCATTGCAATCCATGTTTCAATCTCTGAAACTCAAGAACATCAAACACCAAAACCATCCATTCAAAACTCAGATTTAAACTTCTAAATCATAAATTAAAGTTTACCTTTTCAGCTGAACCCCTTCTCTAAGCAGAATCCCAGCTAGTTCCCAAGTTCCTAGCTCCAATTCAACCTTAAACACCAAAATTATAATTATCTTATTACCCAGAAAAACTCAGAGCTTCTAACCTTAAAACACAGTTTGATTCTCACCTTGGCTTTGATTAAATGTTCCTTGGATAATCCTTGAGCTAAGCTTTTAAATCCCCACTGAAATCCTCTGAAATCCCAGCCTAAATCCTCCAAATTTCCTCTATTTTTCTTAGTTTTTTTTAGAGAGAAGAGGGGGAGAGAATGAGAGTCGGTCTAATATTTCTTTCCACTAGCTTTTGTTTTAACTGAGTCTATCCTTTATCCCGTTAAGTCAATCCCGAGCCTCGGGGTGCCGGAAACGTCCCCGAGGGCAAAATGGTAAAATTCCCCAACATTCCGACCTAGACTTCCTAACCTCGAATATATCTCCATATATTTATTTTCATAACCCGATAGTCTAAATAACTACCTGATACTTATAATACCCTTGACTTATCCAAAGTCAACTATTAAACCCCGTTGTGACTTTCCCGCTACTTGCTCCCTAGGATCGCCTCGTGCCGATAGTTACAAATGCACACACCTGTACACGCATATATATTTATCAATCCACCCACATAATAATGTGGTCTCAACAATTTATCACACACATTCACATTTATGCCCTAACAGGCCAAGATTACCATTATGCCCTTACCAGCCAAACAGGGCCCGCATACTTATTCAATACCCATATCCACGCTTTCTTACCATTAATTCTCTTAACCTCCAATTATGCCCTCCCGACACACTAATCAAGGCTCTTAAGCCTTATTAGTAATTTTGGGTCGTTACAACCACACACATAACAGGCCTTGGCCCGACATTCGCCTGGATGGCGTCTTCTGCACCTCGTGCACTCTGGGTAGCTCCTCCATGTGTCACCACCTCCTTGGCGGCCAACCTGAACACCCTGACCCCTCCTATCAGGTGCAGCAACAGTTGAAGTGACAGGGGTCTTCCTCTTTAGATCACTAGAGCTTCCGCCCCTACCAGATCCTGGATATGGAGGCACCGCCCTGCAAACCTCCCGTCTCGCAGCATTCTCCCTCCAAATCTTGTTTTCCGCCTCCTCAGCGGTGAGAGCCTTCTCAACAGCCTGGGCATAAGTCACCCCCCTAGTACTTTTGTAATTCTCACATCTCAGGCTATCATAGCATTAAGCCCTCTAATGAATCTTTCCTGCCTAGCTGCATCAGTAGGCACAAGGTCAGGTGCGAACTTCGCAAGTCTATCGAACTTCAGGGCATACTCTGTAACTGTCATGTTGCCTTGTATCAATCCCACAAATTCATTCACCTTCGCTGCCCTGACGACAATGTTGTAATACTTCTGACTGAACAAGTCTTTGAATCCATCCCAACCTAGAGTAGTAACATCTCTAGTCTGTGATGTCACTTCCCACCAAATGCGGGCATCCTTTCTCAGCATATATGTGGCACAAGCCACCCTGTCATGACCCTCTACCCTCATGAAGTCTAGGATAGTGGTAATCATACTCATCCACTGTTCGCCCTTTAGTGGATCTGGTCCTCCCTCAAAAGTTGGAGGATGCTATCTCCTGAACCGCTCATACAATGGCTCCCACCTATTCCTAACTTCCAATGGCTGAACCACTGGTGCCACTGTAGGTGGCACAATAGATGCAGCACTCCCTAATGGAGCTTGCTGTTTCAGAAGACGGATATGCTTTTCCTAGCTTTGAAGCTGGGCTTGCATGTCTGCCATAATCTGTGTTCTCAGGGACTGGTGGAGGGTTCTGGCCCTGGTCATCATCTCTAGCCTTGGACCCAGTGTCAACTGGTCGTATAGATCGCCTTGGACGCATAGCTATCAAAGTTAATTAGCAATCAACGACTCGGTGGTCAGACTATGATGACAGGGTAACAATCTTTCCATAATCCACCATTGGAACACAACCAATTACAAGCAATCGAAATATAATAGTTTATCCAAATATTCATCCACATGCAACAACAATGCTAATAAGCATGTCTCAATATCATCACACAACAGTTAAGAGCCAGGCCCTGTCAGTATCTCATGCTCCCTATTAATCAAACAGATAACAACATTCATATTTCTTTCCAAACACTTAAGCATATAAACACAAATGTATAATTACCAAACCCCGAGTCGATCTTGTCTTTAGCGGTGAATGTACATGTCCAGCCAGTCTTCAGGAACCCTTAAACCTAGACGGCTCTAATACCAAGTTGTAACACCCTGAATAACCAAGACCGTTACACTGTGTGTTTATAAAGGTGCAAGACTCACTAATCAAGTTGTTTAGTTAAAAAAAATGTGACACAAGAACCATAATCGAATTAGGGTTAAAAGATTTTGGTCATAAATAGATATATTTCACTTAAATAAATGTTTGATACATGGGATCCCAAAAACAGGGTTTAAAGGACAGCTTACAAAATTTCAAAGGTTATGTATAATCACAAGCCACTCTAATGGAAAAAAAAAAGGCATTTTAGGTTCTCATGTCCCTGTACCATCCCTCGGCCGTGGCGGCCGAGCAACTGACTATGTACATTCCGCCCTCAAAGCTCTCCAACTCAGGGTTGATCCATATTTCCCTTGCCTTTATCTGCACCACGTAGCACCCGTGAGCCAAGATCCAACAAGAAACCATAATACAGAGCATAAACAATAATGATAATCAAATAATTCACAAGACATTAACCAGATATTTATCAGGCCATAGTATTCACATAATCAGTGATAACAATAGACACATCAACAATCTATCATCCAGATATTCAACATGCCATAATCATCAGATTAACAATAGTAAACATGTCATACAATACTCAGGGTCGACGCCCTTAGGTCGCACCCTCTGTTTAACCCACTGTCTCCGACTCGCTTAGGCCGAGCTCAGTGATTATTTGGCTAACCTCAGCTACCAATGGCCGAGCCGCGTCCTATGCACAAATATCAATTCTGGCACTCTTAGGCCATTTATTTCATGCTCACATGGCATATCGTAATCATATAGCATTTATATTCAAATATAGGGAACCTTAGTCCCAACATAGCCACACAAACAGGTGCAGTTTTCTTACCTTTAATTTCGAGCGAAGAAGGTGAACTGGTTCCGAGCACGGTGCTTAGCCTCGAGCCTTGGCGATAAACCTAGTCACAAGGGCCATTGATTTCTATCAGCTTCCAATCAGAAAATAAAATACCTAGGAGACATAAACTAGCCTCCAGGACCTCAATTTCTACTAAATCAAGTAATAGAAATTGTCCCGAGCTCCTAGGTTCAAACCCCGAGCCCTGACAATTCTTGAAACACTTCCAAGGCTAAAATTCCTAGGCTGGTCATGACTTGGCTTAGCAAGTCACGACTTGCCCCAAGTAAGAGAGCATCCCGGGCCAGAAGGGCCACACGCGCTACGACGCCCTTACGAACCCAGAGAAAACCTGGGTTTTCTCCTCCTTCTCCCAGCCAAGAACACTCAAGTTTTCCCTAAATTTTCCCTTAAAACCCCCCCAATTAAACACCAATCCACTACGAATTTAGACCCATATTCACTTATTTTCATCTAATAATTCTCAATAATTAATACATAAATCACACTTCAATTCAGACATAATAATCACAGCAATACCCACTGAAATTTCTACCCAATACCCAGTCTAATACCACACTCATGCATACCTCAATCTTCATACTTAAACTCAGCAAACCAAAGAATTCAGTGAGAATTTTTACCTCTTATTGCAGCCCAATCTCCCCAGCAGCAGCTCAGAATAATCTCAGCTTTAGACCTTCAAGCTTCTTAGCTGATTTCCCTGAGTTAACACCTTAAATTCCTCTAGTCTTCAAGCTTCTAACCTCCTTCAACAACCCCAAAAATCAAACACCAAGGGAGAGAGAGTGAGGAGAAATCGTGAGAGAGAAAGAGAATTCGTGAAAGATGGGAGGAGTGAGAGAGAGTATTTTTTATTTCTTTCCTTCCTTCTATAATTTCTACAGCCTTCTGTTTTGTTCTAAAAAAAAGTGAGTATATCCTTAGTCTTAGGAAAAGACCACTTTGCCCTTCCAAATAAACTAATCCTTTACTCAATCAAAAGGTATAATAGTCATTTGTTCCCAATTTCCACTAATTCCTTGAATGTTCCTAATATTTACCACTTGAATCCCATCATCCAATTTAATCACAATTATTTACCCAATGTCTAACAACCCCCAATATAATTTCTAAATTCCCAAAAATACCCCCAGGCTCCCCTGAGCCGGGTATAAATCCCCGCCGTGACTATTTTTCCAATCCGCCCACTAGGACCGTCTCGAGCCATATGCTGCAAATATATCCACATAATAATGTGGTCTCAACAATTTATCACATATAATCACATTTATGCCCTCAACGGGCCAAAATTACAAATATGCCCCTATAAACTAAACATGGCCCACATGCATATTAATACTCATAAACATGCATTTCACATGTCCATATACTCATATAATCATGCATATCACATAATCATGCATTTAATCATTAAAATCACATAAAAACCAATTATGCTCTCCCGACACGCTAATTAAGGCCCTTAAGCCTTATTAGTGATTTTGGGTCGTTACAGTTCGAGCCTGAATATTGCAAGCTCGGAGGGGACGACCTTGATAAAGATACTTAATCAGACCGAAGGGAAGTGGAGCTGGCAAGCTCGTAATGATTTGCAGATCTCGAAGATATGTAAATCGAACGTGTGAGATCTATGGCCAAGTGTGGACGCGGATACTGTTTAAAAATCCCTATATTTAAGGGATTTATTGTAATCTGTTAATGAATCCCGAATATCATGGGATTTATACGCATATTATATATTTATATGCATTTAATTGTATTTATTTTGAGATTTGAATCATAACTCCCCGAAATGTGAGGGGAGATATTCTGTAAACCAATCTATAAATAGATTGGAGAAATTCATTTGTAGACACACTGAAATTGGCACTGGGAATACTCTGCCGAATCGCTCCCTAAAAGAGCTTTGAGAGAATTTCATAGGTGAATAACATCAACTCGTGGACTAGGAAAATTTAACTGCTGAACCACGTAAAAAATTGTGTGTTTCCTCTTTATTTTTCTGATTTTGTGTTTAGTGCTCTTCATTTCTAAGTTGATGAAAAACGACGTCAACAATTCGGTGCTTTCATTGAGAGCCATTAAACAAGACGTTAGCCTGTTTAATCAGAAAATCTCCCGAGTAATCAATGGCCACCGCAAACAATCCCAGCACTGGTGGGCGACCATTGCCCCGAATACTAGAGGAGAAAACTCCTCGTACCAAGACTATTCACGACGACCTGGAAAGCATCCCATGGCTGACCCAGGCCCTGAAGAAAGAAGTGATTCATCCGATTCTCAGGGGCCGCCAGCTCCCAGGCCTGATGAAGATCTGTACACCAATCCTGAAAGGTATGTTCCTATTGTGGAACTCAAAAATTGGCAACTGCGAAAGCAGTTGGTAGAGGCGACGAAACGCAATGAGGAATTAGCCAGGCAGGCTGCGAAAGTCCAGGCACCTCTCCGGAGGCCTAGAGGATGTCCCCATTGGAGCACGGCCACCAGGAGGGCGGAACAAGTGCCACATCCAAATCAGGCGAAGCCCCGGAGAAGTACCCGGACTGAGGCCACTGCCAACTCGACTGCAGAATCACCAACAGGAACGGGTAATAACCGAGCCCCTCCAGTGGCTCGGAACTCGAATCTTGAAGCTGAAGAAACAACCTGGAGCCTGTCCGAGAAAACTCTGGGCCATCCAGGCCCAACAATGGGAGACAGACGTCGTCACCCATAAGGCATCCACCGTCACCAATAAGGCACCCCTCACCAGTCCAAGAAGTCCCCCGACCTGCACCACGAAGACCGTCTCATAGTGGTAGTCAGGATGGAAACCGACAGGCCAGACCTAGACGAGGAAATGAAAGGGAGGCTACCCGAGAGCACAGAGCTCCTCAGCCTTCGAGAAGCCAAATTTCAAGATCACAATCTGCTGGGTTAGGGAGACTAACAGGGGACCCACCCCGTAATTATCGAGCATCACAGCTAGAAAGGGCTGCAAGCTACGCAAGCAGGAGCTTGGACTACACTCGGTCTATAAGCATTTATAATACTGAGCCTAGACATACCGGAAATTGGGGGAATCATCTTGATTTGTGGGATCATCTGAACCATAACTGGGAACGAGTTGATACCCCGAACCATGATATGAGACCATCTGAATGGTCATAAGTAGTTGGCACATAACCCTATGCCAAGACCAGGAGCTGGAATTTTTATTAACGAAAACCAACCCCATCAAGTCCAGGCTCGACCCCTAGTGGATCTAGTCCAGGAAAGGATTGATTAGTTGGAAAGAGCATTCAAGCTCCTGCAAGACGAGCGGAGCAGGGATACGGCTGAAGAGCCCGATGAGGAACTCAAGCCTTTTGCCCCGCATATTTCTAGTACTCCATTTCCCCAAGGATTCAGAATACCTCACGTAGCACCATTTGATGGGAACTCAAACCCGTAAGTCATCTGAGCACCTTTAATACCATCATGCGAGCCAATAATGTTGGCTACGAACTCAGGTGTATGTTATTTCCAGCAAATCTTACGGGACTAGCAAAAAACTGGTTTGAAAAGTTTCAGAGACACTCGATCTCATCCTGGGATCAATTAGCAAGAGAATTTAAAAAGGAATTCAAGGCTATGGTCGGCGTCAGGCCTGAAGCTTCGGCCTTAACCAATGTTTGACAACAGCAAGACGAGTCACTAAAGAGTTACCTTATGAGGTTTAACCTAGAAGTGGCCTGAGTCCGAAATGTCGATGATAGTGGCCACCTGATGGCCGTTAGAGCTGGTATTTTACCAGGGATTCCCCTTTGGGAAGATTTACAAAGAAAGCCCATTAGGTCACTAGCCGAGTTCAATCAGAGGGCCTATAGGTTTGTCAATGTATAAGAGGTGAGGTTAGCACTAAACCTGACCTCTCAGCCCATAACTACAATGACAAATGTGAACTTTGCCTCGACCTTGGCAGCCCCGTCAACTTTGAAACCCTCCGGGGATAGCCCATCTAAAAGTAAGAAGAAAGAAAGGAGTAACCCCGAGGCTGATGGAGGGAAAAAGAAGAAAGGAGATAAATATTTCTCCATTTACACAGTATATATTGAGCTCAGCGAAGCTTGGGAAAAAATAATTTTGACCAATGAAAATCAGGTCCCGTTCAGATGACCTGAACCCATGCGAAATCATAAGGCGAAAAAGGACTCAAACAAATATTGTAGACAAAGACATTGGACATACAACCGATGAATGTTGGCAACTGAAGGACGAGATTGAGGGCTTGATCTCAAGAGGATATCTCAGGCAGTATGTTAGAAACTGAAGTTCTAATTAGGCCTCAACAAGTCAGAGGGCAGCAGCTGCACAACCTGCCCAAAATAATAACTCCCGAGTTCGGGAGGATGAGCGACCCCCTCTGATTGACGGAGAGGATGTAGTAACCATCTCGGGGGGACCTCATATTGCGGGTTCGGGCAGGAATGCCCAAAAGAGGTATGTAAACAAGCTCAAGACTGGAGACAGTTCTCCCTATGAACCTAAGTTACGAGCTTCAAAATAGCAGAGGGTTGAGACTCAGCCCATTACATGTACTGAAGAAGACGCATCACACGTCCAATTTCCTCACAACGACCCTCTGGTCGTTACTCTCTAGCTCGCGAACAAGAGGGTACGTCGAGTCCTAATTGATAATGGGAGCTCGGTGAATATCCTTTACAAAGCCACTCTATAAAAGATAGGACTCTCGCTTCGCGATTTGAAAGCATGTGCAACAACATTGTACGTTTTTTCAGGAGAAGGGATTTCCTGTATGGAATCCATTGAACTCCCCGTAACCTTGGAAGACTATCCAGTCTCGGTAACCGAGATGATGGAGATTGTAGTGGTGGACCTCCCGTCAGCCTACAACGTACTGCTCAGGAGACCCGCCTGATTGGGTTGGGGGTAGTGTCGTCTGTCAGGCATTTGGCCATCAAGTTCCCGACTTCTAGTGGCATCGGGACATTGAAGGGAGACCAACTCGTAGGAAGGGAGTGCTACAGCATTTCCATAAGACCAAAAAATCAAACAAGTGCATAGACACTGGTAGTTGTTCAGGAGACAGGTGGGCCTGTCTTCGAGATAGATGAAGAAATCGACCCCAGAATGGAAGAAAAGGCTGTCCTCGAACCTCTAAAAGAGCTCGAGGAAGTAATGCTCGAAGGAATGGATGCCACAAAGATGGTAAAAGTGGGGAAGAGTCTTTCCAAAAAGGCGAAATAACAATTAATTTTCTTCTTAAAAGAAAACCAGGACGTGTTCGCATGGTCACACTCGGACATGGTAGGAATCAGTCCAAATGTCATAAGCCATACACTCAATATTGAGAAGAGCTTCCCCCCGATACAGCAAAAATGAAAACTCCTGGATAATGACAGAAAGAAAGCCCTCAAAGAATAAATCAATAGGTTAAAAGCAAATCAATTTATACGAGACGCCTTTTATTAGGATTGGATCGTCAACACAGTGTTGGTCCCAAAGCCCAACGGAAAATGGCGAACCTGCATCTACTACTCAGATCTTAACAAGGCATGCCCAAAAGACTGTTTTCCCTTACCTTGGATAGATCAGCTCGTAGACACCACTACAGGTCATGGCATCATGTCATTCATGGACGCTTATTCTGGATATAACCAAATCGCCATGCATGCACCAGATCAGGAACATATGAGCTTCGTAACCGACAAAGGGTTATATTGTGATAGTCAGAATCATGTGATCCGCAGAGGGAAAGACCGGGTAAAAAGTTGTGCAATCCCACATCGCCTGGGGAAGGTAAAGTGTGATGATTCTAAGACTGTGTAGGTATGGGACTACATAGTTGAAGAGGGCTTAAATTGATTGATGGGTACTACCTATGCCAACAAGATGCATCTTATTTTTAGTAGCCCACCACTTGAGAACTCCAAAGTTAAGCGTGCTTTACCTGGAGCAATCTTATGATGGGTGACCTCCTGAGAAGTTTTCCCAGGAAGCGTGCGAGTGAGGACAAAGCACACTAGAAAGACTCGTGTTGGTTTGTAGGGTCAGTTGTCATTCCAGGTTGCAACCATAGTGACGTGGGGCATTACAAATGGTATCAGAGCCTTGACCCAGCCGGAAATGTGGCTGACGGGGACGTCGGGCCCGTAAGGGGGGTGATTGTGACAGTCAGAATCCCATGATCCATAGAGGGAAAGACCAGGTAAAAAGCTATGCAATCCCACATCACCTAGGGAAGGTCAAGTGTGATGATTCTAAGACTGTGTAGGTATGGGACTACACAGTTGAAGACAGCTTAAATGGATTGTTGGGTACTACCTATGCCAACAAGATGCATCTTCTTTTCGGTAGCCCATCACTTGAGAACTCCAAAGTTAAGCGTGCTGGATCTGGAGCAATCTTATGATGGGTGACCTCCTGGGAAGTTTTCCCAGGAAGCATGCGAGTGAGGACAAAGCACGCTGGAAAGACTCATGCTGGTTTGTAGAGTCAGTTGTCATTCCAGGTTACAACCATAGTGACATGGGGCGTTACATATATTGCTACAATGGCATGCCTTTCGAGCTCAAAAACGCTGGAGCCACGTACCAAAGGTTGGTGAGCAGGATGTTTGCTGAGCAGATAGGAAATAACATGGAAGTTTATGTTGACGACATGTTGGTAAAGTCTAAACATAACAATAACCATGTGGATGATCTTGTAGAATGTTTTGTTGTGCTTCGGAAATATAACATTAAACTTAACCCACAAAAGCGCTCATTTGGAGTGTCTTCGGGAAAGTTTCTTGGATTCATAGTAAATGCACGGGGAATAGAGGTGAATCCAAACAAGATTAAGGCATTAATCGATATTCCTTCACCTCGAAAGCATAAGGATGTCCAGAGCCTAACTAGGTGAGTGGCGACTTTAAGTAGGTTTATCTCAAAATCTACAGATCGATGCCTCCCATTCTTTAATCTTTAGAGAGGGGGTAAAAAAATTCGAATGGACAGAGGAGTGTGAGGTCGCGTTTCAGAATCTTTAGAAGCACCTCGCCGAGCCACCAATCTTGTCCAAGCCAATCACAAGAGAACTTTTGTATATATACCTTGCTACAATCAAGCATGCCATTAGTGTAGTACTAGTGCGATAAGAGAAAAAAAGTACAAAGACCTGTGTATTACGCCAGCAATAGATTACTGGGGGAAGAATCGAGACATCCATTAATGGAAAAACTGGCTCTGAGCCTGATACATACATCTCGAAAGCTCCGACTTTACTTCCAGACACACCCTATTTACGTGTTGACCAACCAGTCATTGCGACAAGTTTTGTCCAAGCCAGAAGTGTCAGGAAGATTGTTAAAGTGGGCTGTCGAGCTCGGGCAATTCGAGATCACATATCACCCAAGAATAACAATCAAAGGGCAAGGCCTGGAAGATTTCATTGTCGAATGTACTGGGATCTCAGATGACGAAGTTGTAACCCCAGCCCACGAATTGTGGAAACTTTATGTCGATGGATCCTCTAATGAAAATGGATTGGGGGCAGGTATCATCTTAATTACCCCGTCAGGAAACCGATTCCACTCAGCTTTAAGGTTCGGCTTCGAAGCGTCAAATAATGAAGCTGAATACGAGGCTTTACTAGTAGGACTTCGAGTAGCCAGAGACCTCAAAGCAAAGGCCATACATTGCTATAGTGACTCACAGCTAGTGGTTAACCAAATCTTGGGTGAATATTAGGCTCATGGCATCAAAATGGTCGCATACCTAGAGAAAGCAAAAGCTGCACTTGGACAGTTTGAGTTCTACGCTATAGAGCAGGTACCCCGAGAACAAAATTCAAATGCAAACATATTGGGCAGGCTCACCACAACTAACGAGGCTAATACACTGAATGTGGTCCCAGTGGAGTTTCTTTCGACCCCGAGTATTAACGAGCCTGACAAAGAAGACGTATGCATGATTGACTCGCAATCAACCTGGATGACCCCAATAGTTGACTACCTCGAAATCGGAAGTCTCCCAGCAGACCGAAATGAGGCTAGAAAGCTGATGTATCAGATCCCAAGATACACTATTGTGGAAGGAAGGTTGTATAGAAGAGGGTACTCTATGCCATTACTCCGATGTGTCACTCCTCCCGAGCCAAAGAAAATTTTGGAAGAAATTCATGAAGGATTTTGTGGAGACCACACTGGGGGGCATAGTCTATCCAAAAAGATGATAAGACAAGGGTATTTCTGGCCCACAATCAAGGAAAACTCGTTCGAATATGTCAAACGATGTGATAAATGTCAACGGTATGCCTCAGTTATCGAACTCACCCTGTTGAGCTCCCCATGGCCATTTGCAGTATGGGGGATCGACCTCATAGGCTCATTGCCAACTAACAAAGGTGAAGTAAGGTACGCTGTGGTCGCAATCGATTATTTCACAAAATGGACCGAAGTTGAACCCTTGGCCACTATTACCTCGAAAAAAGTCTTAGACTTTGTTGTAAAAAATATCATCTCCCGATATGGGATGCCCAGAAAGATAGTATCGGACAATGGAACCTAGTTCGATAGTGATCTGTTTACCCATTTCTGCGAAAAAAATGGGATAATAAAAAGTTTCTCCACCGTGGCCCATCCCCAGTCAAACGGCTAGGTCAAAGTGGTGAATAAAACCTTAAAGAGCTCCATAAAGAAAAGGTTGGAGGAGGAAAAACGGAGGTGGCCCGAAGAACTTCCTCAAGTCCTGTAAGCTTATAAAACCACATCGCGAACTTCAACGGGACATACTCCCTTCTCCCTAGCTTATGGATGCGAGGCCATGTTGCCAATTGAGGTCGAAATCACTACAATACGGAGCCATGCATACAATCAAGCATCGAACCAATCCCAGCTTGAAGAAAGTCTAGAACTTATTGAAGAAAAACGAGATGAAGCCCAATTGAAAAATGTTGCATACCAGCAACGAGCTACTAGATACTTCAATAAGAGGGTTCGAGATAGAAAATTTGGATTGGGAGACCTGGTGCTAAGGCGTGTATTTTTAGCTACATGGGACCCATCTGCCGAGGTACTCGGACCTAACTGGGAAGGACCTTACCAGATCGAGTCTATCATTCGACCTAGGGTGTATAAACTGGCGAGGTTGAACGGAGAGTTGGTTCTGCGAACTTGGAATGGCGAACATCTACGACCTTATTATCAATAGTGTACGAATAGTTTTTTCATTGTAACCAAGAATGTTTATTTTTTTCTGCATTTTGCTAAGTTTTGTTCAAAAGTTGCATTCTCTTTCATTGTTGTATTTTTTGCAAACCCTCTTAATTCAATAACCTATGGTCACACTCATAGGATATTAAGGGGGCATCAGTGGTATACAATCATACCATAAGTTTGAAAAAATAAACAACATAGAATAAAAATGTAAATGTTTGGATCATTAACCCGACATGAAATTTTAAGTATACACGCGAGCTAAAAATGTCTGGACTTAACCCGACATAAGAGTTTATGTGTATACGCGAGCTGAAACTATCTGGACTTAACCTGACATTAAAATTGTGTGTATGGATTAATAACCAAACACGCGAGCTAAAACTGTCTCGGAGCTAACCGGGCTGTAGAAATTTATAAGTGTATGGATTATAAACCAAACACGAGCTAAATTAGTTTGGAACAAACAAGCTAAAACTAATCTACAGTAAGAAAGTTGGAATGCAAAATAAACCAACTACGAATCAAGTCGAGGCTAGAAAGTTTTGCAAAATTAGTTTCGACCTCACGACTCCGAGAACTTACTCAAGGATGAGAAAAAGTGACTAGAAAAGCAAGATATAACTAAACTACGAACATTACATGCCAATTAAGTACTTTCGAGTACATGGTGAAAGTAAGGTTCGACCTTGATAATAACGAGGTCGAACACGGATATATCGAGTAAACTGTGCATGAATGCATTGAAATTCGTGCTTAAATCCAACAGATGTATTTGTACAAATAAACAAATATAAAAGCAAGCCTTTAATATAATGTGCTCGAAATATTTTGACCAAGAAATGTAAAGCATAATATTAAGGTAAAAAGCTTATAATAAAATCAAATGCGTAAAAGAATTTCAAGCCAGAAAACTGTATGCATAAAGATTAAAATTAATATTTAATAAAAATAGCTCTAAATCGAGCTATGTATTGTCTCCACCCCAAGGGCACATATAAAATAACTAATAGATTAAGTTACAAAAAGTTTAATGGGACGCAGCCCATGACCTCGTCTTCAAGAAGTAGGCGCCTCCCCACCAGTAGCACCTGGTGCCTCCACCGTCTTCTCGGCCTAGAGTCCTCCTCTTCCTCAAGCCGAGCTTGCTACTTGTTAACAAACTCGGCCTCTAAGTTTTCCAAGAAGCTGGTATCGAGGTTAAGGTTGTTGACCCAGATTTGATACATCGCCATGTCTACGACATGATCTTTCTTGGTCTTAAACTCCTCAAGAAGGCGAGCCTTCTCACCTTTGATTATCTCGAAGGTTGCCCTATTTTCCTCCTCCAACTTGGCGTTCAGCTCCTAAAGTTCCTTGATTTTGGAGTCTTTTTCCTGGATCTCAGAATTTTTGGCCTCAACTTCTTTCAAGGCTACTGCCATAGTTGACTCAAGGTTAGACACCTTCTGGGCAGTCTCCAGGGCAGCCTTCAACTTCAGCTCTAGCTCAGACACCTTCAAAATGGCTGCTCCTCTGCCGCCGCCTCTAGCCTTGCTGCTTTGAGCTCGTCCGTGAGCTTCAGTTGGGAATCCCTGGCCACTTGAGCATGCGCCATGATTGTTGCCACCTCGTTGTTCAACTTAAAGTTTTGTTGAACAAAAGAAGCAAATGCATGTACACAAACATAAACATGGGTTATTAAAGGACATTATAAGTCATAATAATGTAAAAAGGTTACAACAAAAGTAACTTACCGAGGAAAGGAGCTCGCTGCCTTTGTTAAAGACAGTGTTGACATCGTGGCAAGAGGTGAGGAACTCCCACTGGGGGCGCCGAGATTACTGAGACTTTGGCCCACGCGGGACATGACGTCCGAGCCCAGATTTACTCCATGAGACCCAGCAGCATTGTCGACCATGTATTCTGAAATGTGGGTGGAGATCGTCCATAATCATTCCTGTGCGGGAGCTCTTTTTTGGGCAGCGGGAGATCAAGATCTTTTTTGGGCAGCGGGTTAAAGACTCGAGCTGGAGGAAGAGACAGGGGGTTCGGGGGCGCCACTGGCTCAACTTCAGTAGCTACCCTCACCTCAGAAACTTCAGTTGTTACCCTGGCCTCAGAAGTAGATGCGGTGGCCAAGGTCGGGCTTTGAGCAGTCGAGGCTGGAGGGACCACCTCGGGTCTGTTTAGTACCTTAGAGGGACGCCCCCCCTCTCTGAGATGCCCTTTGGCGTTTACTTGCCTTGGCCCCTGAAGGACGATTAAGCACATTGTCAAGGTCGGAGTCCATGTCTCCTGCAAAAACACACAAGTTACAATTTAGTGATCGAGCCTAAGCCACTAAAATAAGCAAGACTAAGGATAAAAGAACCTAACTGGTACCCTTTACCGAGCTTGAGCTCGACGACTGAGAAATTCCCCTAACTTCTGAGGACGCTGGGGGAGTCCCTTCTCTATATGAAGGAGATAGCCTCGAAATCTATATATGTTTGTCCCATATTGAACGGCAACCCCATCCCAAACCTCGTTCAAACTATACATAGTATGATACTGACCTAACTAGCTATCAAACCTACGCGCTTTATGATCTACCCAATACCACACGTGAAAATTATTACTAGAATCCCCAAAGAGGATTGGTACATCGGGTTTGTGCTTAAGTAAAGAGGGGGACCACATGGAGGAGCTAAGCACTACTTTACCTCCACCACCCGAGCTCGGCGAAGCTTCGTCTTGGGCTTTGTTTCCCGAGGCAGGCCAGTCGTGTCAGCGAGCTACAGGGGGACGGGCCCGCGAGCTCGAAGACCTCTTCCTGGGGGGAAGTCAATTTGTGGGAAGTGGCACGTGTTCCCACCTATAGTATTTGCGATAGGCCGAGTCGTTCGTCGATTGGCCTTTCTCCAGGAGGCCGCAGGCTCGAAGCTGATCTTCGTGGAGAAGACAAGATAGAGACCACCGACCATAAGGCAGTTGAAGCAGGGCTGCCTTATGCACCACCATCGATTCAGAGGGGGTGGGACGGTGGTAATTGGTTGTAGAAATAGCTACATATTAGTATTCCGAGCTTTATTATTTAGTGAAAAGGAAAAGAGGATAAGTGTGGAGGAACTTACGGATGCGCTGGAAGGAGTAAAATTTGGAAGGAGCGAGGCCATCCGTCCAGAAGAAGGTGAGCTTAAAGTTTGGAGGATGATTTGGCATGTCCTCAAAAAGCTTCTTCTCCTTTGGATAGCTCGATAAGTAATAAAAGCCATCCCCTCGAGCTCAAGTGGGGTTGCTTTTGAGGCAAAAGAGATATAAAATCTCTTAAGGTGAGGGTCCTTCCCACTTCAGCTCGTGGTAGAGCGACCTAAGGGCTGATAACACCCTGAAAGAATTTGGCTAGAGTTGGAATGGGGCGAGCCCCACAAAAATAAAAAATCCTTGAAGTACGATTTCAGGGGTAATAGCGCCCTGCCCTCATGTGCTCGCGACTCCAAGCAGCGAGCTTAATTTTACTGTTGGGATTGCCATCTCTTGTGGTGAAGCAGCTCCGCTCGCTCGGAGTTGCAGGCCGACACATCAGGGTGCCAGAAAGCCTCATGTCATGATAAGCTAGTAGCTCGGATATCTAGCCTATGGATGTGACTGAGCTCCAATAATGCTCGGCCTCAAAGAAACCCTCTTGCGCGGTAGGAATGGAAACAACTCGTGTGGTGGAAGGGCAATTTGAAGGATCCTCCATCAATGAGAATGAAAGGGCATCAGGCTTGAAGGCAATGGTGACTTTGTGTTTAGAATCAAGTGGGACAAGTCTGATCTCGGGGTCTGGATCTGGGTAAATTGCGACCGGGAGTATTTTCCTCTTTCTCTCCTCGACCTCGTCAATCTGGCGTCGAAAACGATCTCGGATGTCTTCTTGTTCACACCTTTCTCGATGCTCGCGTATCAAGCGCTGGTTTCGAGTGAAGGGTGATTCTGGATTGGGAGTTGATGGGGAATAAGGGATAGCGAGCTCTAACCCCGACCGGTTCTCAGAGTTCTGCAATATCTAACAAGAAAGAAAAGGGTGAGGGCCAGGCATGTAGGAAATCACAGAAAATGTAGTTTTGGTGATTCGAGCTCGAAAGTCCGAGATCACGAATTTACCTCAATCGAGACTGAAGTCTCGAAAGAGTAAGATGAATTTGAAGGTGAGCCCCGAACTATTATAAAGTTCGGGCTTCGAGCGTGTACCCACACGAGAGGGTGGGGAAGTGGATATCAATTTTAAGGATCCCGGATTTTCAAGGATAAAGTTGACAGTTACCCAAAAAGGTGATATTTTTGGGATTTGTGCAGTTAAAACCCTAAATCAAAATCCCTATTTCTTGGCTTACACGAAACGCTACTCCTAACAAAAATAACCCCATTGTTGCATTTTTAGCACTAAAAAATCTAGGTTGAAAAACCGTGATTCCAAAGATTCGAATAAAAAATTTGTGTAATATCAGATAAACTACATTGCAAAGTGCATAAATAACGGAGCAATGGTGAAGAACAGAAACTTACACACAAACATCTGCAGGTACAAAGAAATCGCCAACTAGAATGTTGGTAGCATGAAGGACTTCATAGAATCGAATATGTTGGAGGTAGATTGTTTCCGTGGTTTGGATAACATGCAATGAAAATTTGATATAAAGAAAGGAGGCTCTGTTTCTCTGGTGCGAGCTTTTTCTATGAAGAGTGCAAAAGTAAAATGAGGAAGACGAAGTGGGCATATTTATAGACCCTAGGGGATGTCAAAGGTCGGACTAATCTGGGTCGTTGGTTTGATTTGGAGTCTGATCCAACGGTTGGGGTGTAAATATGATAATGGCGGCAAAAAGGAGATATGAAAAGACTTGGGCAGATGTAAAAGGTACTCAAGTACTCTGACTGCGCAATCCTTGGCTGACGCGTGTCCACACTCGAGTGTGGTAAGTGACCTAATTTTTGAAAGTAGCAGTTCAAGAGTTTCCTTCTCATAGGATTTGAACAAATACTTTTGAGGGGGAAAATGTTCCACCCAAATTTCAAGAATAAAAATTTTGATCTCGAAAGTCAGGCTCATGAAGTGTAAGCTCGAAATAAGCAAATTAGTCATGAGATCAGCATTAATGATAATTGAGTTTGACAGTCTCATACAATATTAAAACGACAAACGTCGTAGGTGGTAAGCTCGGAACCACATGATCTCGAAGGTTCGAGCCAAGCTTGAAGTTACAGTGACATGGGTTCAACACTTGTTTAATTTTCATAGTCTGTTTGTATTAGCATCAGTCAAGAAGGTTCGAGCCTGAATATTGCAAGCTCGGAGGGGACGACCTCGATAAAGATACTTAATCAGACCTAGGGAAGTCGAGCTGGCAAGCTCGTGATGATTCGCTGATCTCGAAGATATGTAAATCGAACGTGTGAGGTCGATGGCGAAGTGTGGACGCGGTTACTGTTTAAAAATCTCTATATTTAAGGGATTTGTTGTAATCTGTTAATGAATCCCGAATATCATGGGATTTATACACGTATTATATTTTATATGCATTTAATTGTATTTATTTTAAGATTTGAATCATAACTCCCTAAAATGTGAGGGGAGATATTCTGTAAACCAATCTATAAATAGATTTGAGAAATTCATTTGTAGACACACTAAAATTAGTATTGGGAATACTCTGCCGAATTGCTCCCTAAAAGAGCTTTGAGAGAATTCCATAGTTGAATAACATCGACTCGTGGACTAGGCAGATTTTAACTGCTGAACCACGTAAAAAAATCACGTGTTTCCTCTTTATTTTTTTGATTTTTTGTTTAGTGCTCTTCATTTCTAAGTTGACGAAAAAAGGCGTCAACACGTTTAAATTAAAAAAACATAAATAATTTAAATAAATATTTATTATATTTATTATTATTGTTATCATTATTGATCATAAATTAGAAAAATTAGAATAGAAAAATGAGAAAAAAAAAACAAAAAAAAATGTTGTCATTTGTTTAAGCACATGAATATGTATAACTCGAAAATAATTTATTTGTTTTTAAAATTTTAAATTAATTAATTAATTTATTTTTATTAATATTCTTTTTAATTCATAATGTGTTCCTTGTTTCTAAAAATGATTTTTCATGCTTCACATCAACCTCCATATCTTTTGTTGCTGCCACTACAAAAAATCTTAGTTTTAGTCACAATAAATTTTGTGGCTGCAAGTATAAAATTTGTGATTAAAGAAAAATCATCTTACTTGTGTCATCACTGAAAAGTCTGTGACTAAAAGTATTAGTCACAAAAATCATAATCTGTTGTCACTAAATGTATTTTTAGTCACAACAAACTTTATCACTAAAAATAATAGGTTGTGACTAAAATTACATTAGTGACAACTTGTGATTAACTATGATTTTTTAGTCACTGATAATTTTTTGTTGTGACTAAAAAATTGTCACTAAAGGGTACCTTTATTTATAGTGTGCTAGAATGTCCACTAAAATTACAATCTAGAAATAACATTTATTTACTATAGTAAAAATAAATCACAAATCCAAACAATATCATTAGTAATATCATTTTGTCAAAAGCTTAAGAAAATATCAAATAAGATAAAAATACAATTATTAATATTGATGATTGATGATAATTATTATAATATTTTGTACAACTATTCACTTTTGAATAAAATGCATAATTATAATATAATAAGAATATATATACATAGAGAACCAAAACTCAAACAATATTAATACCAATACTCGGTTAGCTACTTAAATTCGAAGATACAAATATACTTTTTTCAGTACATATAGTAAACAATATCATAGCACCATGATCCATGTTCAATTTCTTCTCTTTCAAAAAACGTAAGAAAAATATCAAAATCTATAAATCAACCATAAATAAATATACATATACTAGGAACATCACTTTGGCTCTTATATTTCTTATTTAATCTATGGGTCTCAATCGGTGAGTTCTCTCTACATTTGTGAGGTACACAAAACTTACTTGAAAATATTTTTTGAGATATTGCAGTGCCAACATAGTTGGATATTTATGCGTATGTGTAAATATGCATGATATACATTGAAAGTCATGTACTTGTGCATAATACACAAAAAACTTAAGGAAAAGTTGATACACTTGGAAATAATACTCATGGGATATACACAAATCAACAATTTTAGATATACAATATGTATATATATACACACATATATTCATATAGAGAGAGATAAAATACCTTGAAATTAGAATTATTGATTACTATTCTCTTGAGCAATTGAGAGTCAAGCCATGAAACTAAATAAATTTTTAATGAAATTAATATTATGTATATATACATATTTATATTTTTAATTGTTAAGATATTTTAGTTTTGAATTTTAATTAATTTTAATTTTTAGTATTTTTTAATGAAAAAATACATGGGAAAACATGTATGGTACATTTTATTATTATATTATTATTAAGATAGTAAATAGGAAAAACTACATGAGGAAACATTATTTTTAAATTAATTTTATTTTATAGTAATTTTCAATAATTAAGTAGTTAAGATTTTTAATGATTTAAGTAATTAATATATAAATATCTTATTTGAATTTAAATTAATGTGTAACTACACAAGAAAACGTGCATGCTACATTTTTTTTCAATTATTATTGTAGTAATTTTTAATGATTAAATAGTTAAGAAGTAGAATTAGAATTATTTACTATTATTATAATCTATAAAATGAATAAAAAAATTAATATAAATATCTTATTTAAATTTAAATAAATGTGTAACTACGTGAGAAACACATGCATGATACATTTTTTAAAATTAATTTTATTTTTTAGTAATTTTTAATGATAAGTAGTTAAGAGGTAGAATTAGAATTAATTACTATTATTATAATCTATAGAATGAATAAACAATTAGATTAAATGAGAACATAGATAAAGTAGTTTGAAGATATTTTAGAGTATCACATCATCTTTTTAATGCCATCCTTTATATAAATATATATTTTTAATGATTTAAGTAATTAATATATAAATATCTTATTTAAATTTAAATTAATGTGTAGCTACACGAGAAAATGTGCATGGTACATTTTTTTAAATTATTTTTTTAAGTAATTTTTAATGATTAAATAGTTAAGAAGTGGAATTAGAATTGTTTACTATTATTATAATCTATAAAATGAATAAAAAATTAATATAAATATCTTATTTAAATTTAAACAAATGTGTAACTACATGAGAAAACGTGCACGGTACATTTTTTAAAATTAATTTTATTTTTTAGTCATTTTTAATGATAAGTAGTTAAGAAGTAGAATTAGAATTAATTACTATTATTATAATCTATAAAATGAATAAAAATTAGATTAAATGAGAAAATAGATAAAGTAGTTTGAAGAGATTTTAGAGTGTCACATCATTTTCTTAATGCTCTCATTTATATAAATATATATAGATTGTTTATATATTTGAAATTTATATGACAATGATACAAATTTAATAAATATAATTGATAAATTATATAAATAAAACTAAGCAAATGATCATTGCACATTACGTGTTATCTAATGTATATAGAAAAACCAAATGTTAACAATAATATTCTAAAAAGTAAAATCTAAGTTTAAAAAATAAAAAATATGTTTTAAATAATTTTTATTAATTGAACTAAATGTTTTAAGACATTAATAATTTCTTATTTTTTTTTAAAGAAAACTAACTAATTGACGAGACACTATAAAATTGTTTATTTTTCTATAAATTTATTTAGAAAATTTTAAAAAAATTATACTTATTTTAATTAATTAAACATTTAAGAAGATAAGTGTAACACCCTACTAATTTAGGATCATTACAGTGTGTGTTTAAAATAGTATTTAACTCGTTAAGCAAGTCGTTTGGACTCAAAAGTGTAATTAAAATTAATTAAAGGTTTAGGTATTAATAATTTTGGTGAAAAAGTATAAACTTTTTTATTAACACTTTAAACATAGACAAGGGATCCCAAAAAAAGTTTTAAACAAAATACAATAACCAAAGTAGCAAAAATAGCCGGCCTAAGTTGCAAAAGTGGATTTATACTCTAAGTCCCTCAAAATATCTCGACTGTGGCGGCTGAGCAGGCCGAATATGTATGCACCGCCTTAGAGCCCTCCTACTTAAGGTTGATCCATCTTCCATTTGCCCTTACCTAAACTACAGAGCACCCGTGAGCCAAGACCCAACAAGAAAACTCAACTAGTCATCACAAGTATTCGATTAAACAAAAACATGAACACAACATGCTTCACAGATTATAAACAAACTCATGTCAGCCTTTAAACAATTTATATGCCCTATGCCGAGTGAGTACATACCGCACCTCCATAATGGCCCTACCATAACAGCCTACATTTCGCATGATTATCATCATATATGGCCCATGCCGACCAATCACAAGTAATTATAAGGCAACATATGCAATTATAAAATAAGGGTACATAACCCTAATCAGAATCAACGTACTGTTATAACCGCTTTCAAAGGTCTGGATCAATGCCATACCCTAAGTTCATGTGCTAGCTTTCTTACCTCGAGTCTCGTGCTGAAGACGCTACGACCTCAAGTGCGATCCTTTTCTCGAGCCTCGCGGAAACCCTTTGTCACAACATACATGGTATGCTTATCAGGGACTAAGTCTAATGACGGGCTCCAAAATTAAATCCTAGCTCTCAAGACCTCCAATTCCATTCAACGGGGTAATGGAATCATCCCTCGAGCCCCCAAGTGAGCCCCCAAATTGGATCCTAGAAACCTTGAGCCTAATTCCCAAAATTAAAAAAACCACCATTTCAGGGCACCTGGCACGGTCGCGCCCATAGAAAGTTTGATTAAACAATACAACTCTAAGCAAAAGAATACAAAAGATAAAGTGATTGATTAAATAAGTTATAACTCTATTGCAAAAATACAAATAAATATAGAACGAAGAAGATGAAAGAGAAGGAATCACATCTCTAAAACAAAAGCTACAAATAAACTAGAAATAGTAAAACAACCTAGGTAGAAGAGGATACAACTCTTATAGTAAGAGCAAATAAAAGAAAGATGACAAGATGAATAATAGAAAACATAATAAACAACAAGAACAATGAAATAAATCACTCTCACTTACACAACCGAAGTGAAGAACATTGAGGATCACCAACTTGAACAAGGTTTACAACATTTGTCCAAAAGCTTATTTCCCCCTATCCAAGTACTAATGGATTATCTCAATATTAGAAATAACTCTCTTGAATAATCAAGCATTTTGGTGTATTCCTAGCCACGTGCTCTAGTGGATAGAAATAATGCTTTTTACAAGTGAGCAATAGACTCTTATTTATAGACTTTTGAGACACTCTTTGAATTTCAAATTCCACTAACCCCCATGGTTGTCACCAATATTTAATTGGATGTTTATAGAATTAAACATGAGTTTTGAGAGTTACATGAGGTGTTAGAACCATTCAAGATGGAAAAAAGAAGTTGGAGTTGACTGTCAACGTTCTTAGCCTTTGTCCCCCAGGCTGCGACCAAGGATAATCAGTGGCCACGACCACAACTCGAATTTCAGCAAAACTCAACTTTTGCATTTCCAAACTGTTCTATCCCCTTCCCACATGATTTTGTAACCTCCATACACATTATGAGGATTAAAATCATGTCTCTAACAACCATTTCACTTATGACTTTGATGAATTAAAATCAAAATGTGTAACATAAAATCTACATATTATTGGGTGATATTTGAGAGTTACAAATTTGTAACCGATTTTGTAACTTCAAAATATGTTACATTTGGGCAGACACATGTGTCTGATTTTGGAACTCTCAATAATATGTTACAAGTTGTGACAAATCATATTTGTGTGATAAATCACATTTTGTTACATTATTTAATCTAACATTTATAACAATTGTTAGGATATGTAGCACTTATATTACTTATTGTAACCTTGTTTTTGAAGTTTTAACTGTTGTAATTACATTTCTAAATTTTCAATTTTATTATGTGAAATTGTTTTTTTTTGTTTGTTTTTATTTACTAATATAAGTCAAAATTTTCACATAGTAGATTGGAAAAAAAAAATTAACAAGGCACATTGAGAACCTTTTTATTTTGTTTTTTTTAGTTACATTGAAATGATCAAATAATTATTTTTTTGATAGAAAAATTTCTTTGTGAGTACTAAAAATACTAAAGAAAATTAGAAATTAGATACTTAATTATTAAAATTTAAATTATAGAGACCGCATAACAAGTTATATAATTTAAAGACTAAAAATATTGTAACACATTTTGTTTTTTAAAAGTAAATTACATTATCTATTTTGCATGCTTGACTGGTTTATTGCTTATGTGCTGCTCAAAATTTTATAAATATTAGGAATTATTGTGGCAAAAGTAGCTAAAGTTTGGGTTTTGTACGCGGCATAGACCCAATATTTATTTTTAGTGGCAAAAGTATCCATAGTACCAAAAAGTGTTATTCCGTTTGGTTTTCTCCGTTTGTGGCTTATGGGTGTACACGTGTACGCACCAGATAATTCAAAGTTTTATTTCTATTTATCATAATTAAAAATACATTTAAATTTTACAAAAATAATTAAAATAATTAAATTAACAAAATTAAAAATACATTAAAAAAAATAAATAAAAATTTATAACTGATTTTAACTTAAAAAAAAAAATTAAAACCCCTAAAACTATTCTACCTCTCTCTCCCTCTCAGCGCACCGATCTCGATAAGCAACTTCTCCATCTCCAAAAGTCCGCCGAGGTTCTCGATATAGTCAAGGGTGAGTCAGACCACATGCTTTCGAATGTGAGCTCAACCGCAGACCTCGCCGACCATGTTAGTGGTAAGGTTCGTGAGCTCGATTTCGCACAGTCGCGTGTCAAGTCCACGCTTCAACGTCTTGATGCCATTGTTGAGAGGGGTAACTGCATTGATGGGGTGAAGAAGGCGCTAGAGAACGAAGACTATGAAGTCGCTGCCAACTACGTCCAGACGTTCCTCCAAATCGACGATAAGTATAAGGATTCTGGCTCGGATCAGAGGGAGCAGCTCATGGAATCGAAGAGGAAACTCGAAGGGATTGTGAGAAAGCGGCTCTCGACGGCCGTGGATCAAAGAGACCACGCCACCATTCTGAGATTCATTCAGTTGTACACACCACTGGGATTGGAGGAAGAGGGTTTGCAGGTTTATGGCTCGTGGGGAGGAAGAAGACAGTGAGGGAGAGGGAGAGAGAGGTAGAATAGTTTTAGGGGTTTTAATTTTTTTTTAAAGTTAAAATTAGTTATAAATTTTTAATGTATTTTTAATTTTGTTAATTTAATTATTTTAATTATTTTTGTAAAATTTAAATGTATTTTTAATTATAATAAACAGAAATAAAACTTTGAATTATCTGGTGCGTACACGTGTACACTCAGAAGCCACAAACGGAGAAAATCAAACGGAATAACACTTTTTGGTACTATGGGTACTTTTGCCACTAAAAATAAATATTGAGTCTATACCGCGTACAAAACCTAAACTTTGGGTACTTTTGCCACAATTATCCCTAAATATTATGTAAGAAAAAGTATGTTGTCAAGTCTCTTTCAATATATATATTTTTTGTTATTGCAATGTAGGAAAATTTGGATGAATCATTACTCATTATGAATAAAGAAAGTGAACAAATTAGGTGTAACTAATTAAAAATTTGGATGTCATATTTTCTCTGTTAATTTTTGTGATATTTTTTCTATGAAATAAATATTTTCAGTATTATTGGTGGTTAAATATTAGTTTGATATTTTTTTGGGGTTGGAAGTTGGAACACTGATATAATAGGTTTGGTTTGGTATAAGACAAGTGATTATCAGCATTGAGAACCGAAAAGAAAACTCTGAAAGCGGATGTGATTGGAGGAAGAATGCCAGCAAAGCAGAGAGAGAGCTTCCTTTTCTCATACGCCAATTACTGTAATAGTAGCCAGCCCTTCAATCATGATCTACTCTTATTATTCTCTCTCCATAAACCTAATCCATTTTTATTTATTTTTTAATTTAATTTAATAAATAAATACAAAAAACCATGAAAATAATAATTAAAAAAAACCAAAAAACAAAAAAATCTGAAAAAGGAGGGTCAGTGAGAGAGAGGCACAAAGGAAGCAGCTTGTCAGTTTAGGGTTTTTTTTTTAATAACCCTTGCTGAAAGTGCAATCATTCATCTCATCAGACCCTTAAACGAATCAATTTCAGTTTAATTCTCTCCCTCGAGAGATAAGGTCCTAACAAATCTACCCCTCTCTGGTATGGAATGGAACTTTCATTTTCTTCTTCACTCGTTTTTTTTTTTCTTAATTATATATATATTTATGTAAATGAAAGATCTTCCATTTTTTTCTGCAATTTTGAAAGATGATCAATGACGTTAATTGTTGCTTGCGGCTTTATGGCTGTTGTTTTTTATTACTGAAAAGTCAAGGATCTTCTGTTTTTAATATATTTGTTGATATTTGGAATAGTGAAACTTGATTCTTTTCTGGGTTTTTAAAGTTTTTTAAAGGCTTTTCTTGTTGTTGAAAATGATATATTTTCTTTTGGTTTGTTAGGAGGGTCGATGCTACAAAATGATGTTAAGGATCGATTCTTTAATGGGTTTTTCTTGTAGGACTGTATAGAGATTTTTTTAAACTAATAATTGGCGAGTGATTCTGAGAATAGAAGATGCTTTAACAGAGACTTCCGTTTGACTTTGGTGGGGGGTGTTGTAGTTGGACTTAAGAGCCAGAAGCGCAAGATAGAAGTGTTTAAAGTTGCACACTTGTTGGTTGGATTGAATAGTTTGTGAAAAAATGGAAGAAGTGGCAGTTTTTGGTCTTGGAGGTTCTGTGAATTTGTTCAGAGAAGAAGATGAAGAAGAGTTTAGGAGCTGCTGTGAAGACGAGGAGGTATGGAAGGATATTGAAGAACCGCATAAAGAAGAAGAATCAAACAATGAGCTTGATGAATTTGCGGTGAAGATGTTCTTCAAAGGAAAGTCAATAGATGGCTTTGGGAACTCAAATTCTGGGATTTCAGGAATTGGGGTGTTTATGGAAAGATCATCCACTATTCCTGTGATTAAGATCCAAAAAAAACTTGACTTTCATGTGGAGGATTCTGTTGCTGACTATTTAGCTCTGCTGGATGGTCTAATGGAAGCTCTTCAGAATAATATCCGCCAGGTGTATGCTTTCACAGACTCTGAGCTTCTATATGATCAGGTGAGTCCGTTTTGAATCAGTTGTAAAATCTCGGGCTTTTGCAATGGGCAGTTTGTATTGGAGGAGGAATTCTTCCTTGTTATTATGTTTAATTATTCTTATTTTTTTCAATGTAATATGAGTGGAAAACTTTTTCAATTTTTGCTATATGGTTTCATTGTGTATATTCTAGTACTGGGTGAGCATGATCTATTACTTTTTCTTTTAGGAGAAATATGGTAGGCATAATTACTAACACTTGTCAATTGTCATTATTCTTTTTCAGCTCTGTAGGTTTTGTAACTAGTGATTTGTTTGAAGTGTTTTTGTTGGGTAATTAGTGCAATTTCAGTTCTGTTGCTTTATGAAACAACCTATTATTGAACTATAGTTTCTAAGTTTGGTGGTTTATTTTGTCATATGCTTATATATATATATTATTTAATTTACATGCTATGAGTATATAATATATATATTTCTTCTGAAGGAAAATTATGGAAGAATAATACAGTGATGTAGGGGACAATTTTAGAAGGAAGCCTGAAAAACTTCGACAAACCACCAAGTTTTAGATGTTAATAAGCAAACAAGAAATCTCCAACTGTACTAGGGAAAGAATCTAACAATACTAGGAAAAGAATCACACTACTAAAAAACTAACTGTAAGAATTTCAAATTCTGTATGCTAATCCTAGAAACACAGGAAAATTGAAACATGATCACTTCCTAAATTTGTGTCTAATATAAGTGTCCAATTGTCTAACATAATTTTGTTATTTAATTTCCTTCATGAAAGGTTTAGCCTCTGAATTTTCTTAATAAATTTTTGAAGAGTGATTTTTCAATTAATTGCTAATGGGTATCATTTTTTTCCCTCTACTTTGTGTCATCTGGGGTTTAATAATGTATGTTTCTGGCAGATAACAAATGATAAAGAACCTGACATTCCAATTCTTGTTGCACTAAGGGAACGGATCCTAGAACATGCCATTAAGCTTGAAGCTTTTGTTCTGAAATGTGTTCCTAGTGCTGATGTTGAGCGACCATTAAAACTAGCTCAAGTGGCAATGGGGGTTGTCTCTTTTCCTGCAAAGGGAGATATATTTCTTGAAAACTGCTCAATATGTTGTGATGACAAACCTTGTTTTACAATGATCTCTCTAAAATGCTCTCATAAATTTTGTTCTCATTGCATGAGGACTTATGCTGATGGAAAGGTACAGTCCTCTCAAGTTCCCATCAGATGTCCTCAGTTGAGATGCAAATATTATATCTCCAGTGCTGAGTGCAAATCATTCCTTACCTCCACTTCTTATGAGTCTTTTGAGAAAGCTCTTGAAGAATCAAATGTTAACCACTCAGATAGAATTTACTGCCCATTTCCAAACTGCTCTGTCCTTCTCGATCCCCATGAATGCTTATCAGCTAGAGCAAGTTCATCAAGTCAGTCAGATAATAGCTGCATTGAGTGTCCAGTTTGTCAGAGATTCGTTTGTGTGGATTGTGGGGTTCCTTGGCATTCATCATTGAGTTGTGAAGAGTTCCAAAACCTTCCATGGGAAGAGAGAGATTCTGCAGATATTACATTATTTCGCCTTGCACAAAATAAAAGATGGAGGCGTTGCCAGCAGTGCCGTATGATGATTGAGCTCACTCAAGGCTGTTATCACATGACCTGTTGGTAAGATCTCCTTCCTTCTAGAGGCTGCTCTTTAAATTTCTGGAAGATTATAGTTTCGTAGTAAGCAATTAATAAGAAAAGGGTCATCGAGTGTGTGTGTCATATTAAATAGTAATCCTGATTGGAAGAAGACAAGCTGGATACAGCCATGGTGCTGGGCAGTTGTTATATACCTCAGCAAACTAAAGCATGCCAAAAAAATTAGGACTTCTAATATTAAAAGAGATAAAATTTAAGCATCCACTAAAGAGTGTATCAAATAGCAGATCAGGGAATGCTTTTATTTACTGCAGTTCTATATCATTTTTATATATGGGATTTTAGAGAGTGATGCCATGTTTAAACAAAGAGCTGTTATGTTAATATGTTGTGAAGTGGTGAGGAATTTGAAGTTGACAGTAAAATTTGTACATGTACCACATTGAATTCTGTATCAACTTGATGAAATTGGAATTTGTTTAGCGTCTATGGTGGAAATGTTGGAATTCACTTCATATTAATTCATACAACTCCATACACTAGTCTGTTAATTTAGTTTAGTCTTTAAGAAAGAAATGTGATTATATTAATTTTTTTCCCCGAGAGATTATACATATTGATGATTTGTATATTAAGGACCATGAAAATATAGGTTGGAATGAACAGATTTATTTTATACAAGAACATGCTTGATTTTTGTTCTTGCATTATTATTTTGTATTCAAGCTATTAAGTAGTGACATGGAAGATTTATTTCAATATACCGTGTCAATAGATCAATATGAATCCTTGTGCATGCTTTTTAAGATGTTTTGTGACTTTGTCCTAGATCATGATCTTCAATATCTCTTTGAGTTGACTCTTATCTTGGATGGTAAATCTTCCACAGTTTCATGAAGGTGAAGAAAAAACATAATTGAATCATTGATGATTCATGTGTATTATGGTTTTTGTGGCGGGGTAGATGCCTTAAAAAAGTCGCACACAACTTGCAGCTTCTTGTTGCTAGGAAGATGAAGAAACTAAACTTTGTTTTTTTTTCCATTGAAGTTGAACCAGCATTTACATTTCCTCACCATATAAAAACAGCATTTAAATTACTAGGCTGTATTGGAGACTCATCAATGTCCTATTTATTATGCTCATATGATCATACTAGTAAGCAGAATTTGAAGTATTTGCACTTCTTTACAATCAGCATTAAATCTAAAAGCTATTTATGTCTTTCAATTTCAGGTGTGGACATGAATTCTGTTATTCTTGTGGTGCTGAATATCGGGAGAGTCAACAGACTTGTCAATGTGCATTTTGGGATGAAGACAATTCTGAGGATCTAGGTAATCGGTCTCTTCAAGAATCAGAGCAATGGGCATGGGAAACCTTTAATTCGCTCCCAATGGTCTCAGATGCTTACTCTGAGCAAGAGAGATCTCAGCTAGCGTTAATCCAGAGGTTCCTTGCCGGTGGTTTCAGCCTCAGCGATCATCACCCTTACCAATCCCCACCTCGATGTACAGATGCCTATGTAGATGCCATGAAGGATCTCCATCAGCTGCCATGGCTGGAGAGGTTCGTATCTGTGATTAGCGACAACTACTATGAAGATTATATTCAATGAACGTAGTAAATCACCATTCTGATAAATATAAAATAAGATGCTTAGCTCCCCAATTTTATTTAGTTCAATGGAGGCAAAGAGTTTCTCGCTCTATTACTCCATTTCCAATCATACAAACCTGTCAAATGATGTTTTTATATCCCTTTTCATGTAGTTTTACATCCTTTTTATGCTGGCCGGTATGATCATCTCTACATAAACCATGACACAAGTACTATGCTTGATAATGATAATTGTTCTCTCATTGAAAGCAAAAAAGGGGAAAAAGAAAAGAGATGGGAGAACATTGATTATGTTGTAAATTTAAAAAAAGTGAAGCAAAATGAAACCTCCCTTTCTATCTCTTTATACCTTTGACATTTCACCCTTGTGCTTTCTAAATTTTACTCGTTTCAAAACAACATTGGCAAATTCAAATCGAGATTAACATAAGTACTAATTAGCATTTCATTTTGCATACAGAAATGATAACTTTTGTGTTGAGAAAGTAATAAAACAGTACTCCAGTAAAGCAGAATGTCTTCTTTTTTTCCCCAAACTAGTCATGTTTGAGAACAAAAAAAAATAGTTTTTGTAGTTTTAAAAAAATATGTTTGTTGTGTTTAGTAAAATTTTTGTTTTTGTATTTTTTAAACACAAAAGTGCAAATGTTATTTTATTTTTGTTTTTTTAATTTTAAAAAATAAAAATATATTTGGTAATTATATTTGTTTTTTGTTTTTAAAAACAAAAAATAATAAATGTTTTTGATAATTTTTATTTTTATTTTTTTGTTTAACAATATGAGGAGTTGATTTGAAGAAGAGAAGAAAAAAAAGAAAAAATGGTTTAAATTTTTTAAAAAAAATAATAAATAAAAATAGAGTTACTAAATATATTTTATGTTTAATTGTCAAATTTTTAATTAATTAAATAAAAAACTATTTTTTTAAGTGTTACTAAACATCAACTTAATGTTTTCTAAAAATAATTTGAGAAAAATATTTTAAGAGTTTGTAATAAATAATGAGATAAAGTAATGTGAAAGAAAAATGATGAAAAATAAAGAGAGAGAGAATGTAGAGAAATTTTGAGAGAGTATGTAGAGAAATTTTGAAGAAGAAAAGTTGAGAAGAGAGAAATTGATGTAAAAGAAATGGGAGAGAAAATTGTGAGATAGAAAAAATGAGGATAGAGAAAATGAGTATAGGCAATGATGAGAGAAAATAATGAGATAATAAGTGATGAAATGGAAAATAATGAGATCAAAAGTGATGAAAGAGAAAATGATGTGAGAAAAAGTGATGAGAGATAAATTAATGAGAGAGAAAGTGATGGAAGATAATAATAATTAAAAAAAAAATGTCAGAAAAAAAATTAACAAAAAAACATTTGAGAACAATTAAAAACAACTTTTGTTATTCTCAAAATTTTATGTTTTTTTGTAATTTTATTTTTAAAAATTATTTTTTGACACCCCTATTTGTCTTCTGAAAATAATTTTTAAGTTTTAAAAACAAAAAATAATTTTTTAGTTAAGGAATCATATACACATGATAATTCTCGGAAAAAAAAATCAAATTATCTTTAACAGGTTAAGGGATATTTCTTATATTTTTTAAATTAGGTTTTGACAATATATGAATTTAGGGTCGAGGCTGAGTCTTTTGGAGGTTTGAAATTTTTTTTGACACCTTGGTTCAAATGCGTCTAACAATGTTTATATAAGGCGAAATTGCCTATTACGTTGTAAACGTTTCTTGCTGATTGAATAAAAAAAAAGTGTTCATATAGATGTTGATCTAGTTGGTATAGTTAGAATAGATATTGTACTAAGTCTGTTCACAGATTGGCAAAGCAATGGTTAAAATATGGGCCGGGCTAAATTAGTAGGTCGATAAAAATCATGAGCCATCGAAACAGTAAAATATGGAAATTTACAATTTTGCAATTTTATGGCTTTTATAGTAAAAGTTTGTAAATATGTGGACATTTAACTTTTTTTATTTTTTTATAATTATTTTAGGATTTTTTACAATTATATACATATAACATAAAATAATTATAAAAATCACCTACAAAATTTTATTTACAAAAATGCCTTGCCACATCATTAAAAATACTGGATTATAAAAGTAATATATATAAATTTGAAACTTTTTAGAAGTCCAATTTTTCTCATTTTTCTAGGTTTAAAAAAATAATATTTTGGTTACTTAAAATATTAATAAGTTACCAATTAGTTACTTTTTCATGAAAATTTTATTTTTAGAGCATATTATTTTATATATATTTTGGTTACCTCGAAAACTTATTTGTTGAATTTTTTTTTATCTTAAGACACCAATTAGTTATTTTTAAGTTATATTATGATGTCTTATTGTTTAAGATACTTTTACGTTGCCGATTAATCATTTTTTAGAAACTAATAAGTTACAATAAAGTATAACAAATTACTATATAACTTATTATTAAAAGTTACTTTTAGTATACTATACAGTAGCTTTTTTAATGAAAAATTTTACTTAACTTTTTAGTCACTAATGTAATTTACATGGAAATAATAATGTTTTTTTTATTAATCAAACAAAAAAGAAACTTAAAAATGACTTTTGAATTATAATAATAAATATACATTTCGGTCTTTTATTATTAATTTTTGTTTGATCAACAAAAAAGAAACTTAAAAATTAAATTCTAATAAAAAAAAGCGTGGTCACAGCCTCTCTCTCTCCATGGCGAGAAGGAAGAAAATTGTGCAGAAGCTTGCTAGAGTGCTTGATCCGGAGCTCCCTTCAACCAATGCTCAAAGTGTAGAGGATGAACGAACGAAATTGGAGGTAGAAGTGTCTGAGACGATGAGTGAGAAACCATTGCCCCTGGAACCAGAGATTCTCGTTGATACTGCTGAGAAATCTCGTTCTGCTTCCTGGGCAGCTGAAGTAGAAGGGCAGTCTTTCCAAGAGTCGGCTAAAGAAAATTGGTCTAAGTTTAAGGAATCCCTCCCTAATTTTGGATATACAAAGCTTCATTTCCAGGACCCGATCCATCGAGATGGTAAGCTAGTAGCTCAATTGGATGTTGAAGAGATTAAAGTAGAGGCATCTTTCTGGAAATCTCCCCTGATTTGCATGGTTATTGGTAGGGGTGCACATTTAACCCGCAAAACCCGAAAACCCGCAAAACCCGTCCGACCCGAACCCGGAGAACCCGCTTTTTTCGAAAAAGCTGACAAAATCGGGTTTAACCCGACCCGAACCCGAAAAAATCGGGTCGGATTCGGGTTTGCAAAATATGTACTGTCGGGTTCGGGTGTAACCCGAAACCCGACTGAATTTTTAAAAAAAATACAAAATAAAATCAAAATAAATAAAATCAAAATCTGAAAGAATTTAACCCTAAAATTTATACCCGACCCCCTTTTTTTTTTTGTTCTTCTCCTTCGTTTTCAGTCAAGCGGCAGCCCAGCCCCAGCCTCTCCCTCGTCCCTCCTTCGGTTCAAGCCACCATCATCAAGCACGGCAGCCTGAGGCCTGAGCTGAGCCTCCCTCTTGGTTCAAGCTTCAGCACGGCAGCAACAGTAAGGAGCAAAGAAGAAGAGAAGCCGAGCCGAGTGCCACTGCCTTGCCTGCCGCCGACCCAACCCTTCGAGACGAGCCCGGAGCCTCCCTCACCCTCAGCTCTCACGCGGCGGCACCACCGGCCACCACCAGTGGCGCAACACGCCTCGGTCCGGTAAGCACAGCTATACATTACATAATACAGATTTACATTTAGTATATATATATGTATATATAATATATATATATATGTTAGGATAGGCAGGGGGTTCGGGGGTTCGGTTAATATATATATATGTATATATAATATATATATATGTTAGGATAGGCAGGGGGCATGGTATCTGAAAAATCCAAGCTTTTCGGCCCATCAAACCCGAAATTACACCCGAACCCGAACCCGACTGAACCCGAACCCGAAAAAATCCGAAAATTTCAGATCGGTTTCGGTACCATTTTTCGTAACCCGAAACCCGCAAAACCCGAACCCGATGAACCCGAAACCCGAAAATCCGACCCGTGTGCACCCCTAGTTATTGGGGCAAATCCGCCTCTGGCTGTATTTGAAGGTTTTATCATAAGAATTTGGGGTAACCTTGGCATTGATCGTGTGGCCCGGATGAATTCTGGATTCACAATGGTTTAATTTCGAGATGAGGCAACTAGGGATATGGTGCTTGAATCTGGAATGATTCATTTTGACAAGAAGCCAGTAATTCTCAGACCTTGGTCATCAGATGTCGAGTCTATAAGGTCAGTAAAATCTGTCCCTGTTTGGATCCGATTACCTGGTCTTGGGCTACAATATTGGGGTGTTAACTGTTTGAGTGCTCTAGTTAGCACGATTGGCACTCCTATCATGGTGGATAAGGTCACAAAAGCAAGGACTATGATCAAATTTGCTAGAATCTTAGTTGATATGGAAATTGCAGAAAATCTCCCTATGCATATCCACTATCTAAATGAGAGAGGTCAGATTTTGGAGCAACCTATCAAGTATGAGTGGTTACCCACTAAGTGTTCCAGTTGTAAGAAGTTGGGTCATGCTACTAATGTCTGCAAGCATGCCCCATCTGCTATAAAGAAGAATACAGAGTCTTCAAACCAGGCTATCCCAGTTGTTAAGACAGCAAGTGAATCTGCTACTAATATTCAAAATAATAGCTCCCAGAATAAACAAGAACCTCTTGAGGTCACTAAGCAGGATGAAGTTTTAACAGTTCCTAGTGGTTCTAAATGGTTTACTCCTCGAAAGGTTGGGATGAAGAAATCTGTGGATAAACCACAACTTGATATGCATAGGAATACTTTCAGCATTTTACAGGCAAACTAGCAACAAGCAGCTGATATACCCCTGACCATTGATCTGAGGACATCAACAACATATTGAGCCGGAATGTTAGGGCTTTAAATAGTAAGAATAAACAGCAAGCAGTTCTTGATGTTTGCAGGAAGAATAAAGTTGGTCTTGGAGCTCTGATTGAAACAAAATTAAAAGGGGACAGAATAAGGGATCTTATGAACTCATCATTTGTTGGCTGGAAGTTTTATAGTAGTTCTATGGTGGAGGGGCGTATTTTGCTTATTTGGAAAGCCCACTTGATGAAGATAGAAATTATTCAGGAAACTACTCAGTTGCTCCATTGTAGAGTTACTTTAATTGGTGTGAACTTGGCTTATTGCCTATCAGTTGTCTATGGTTCTAATCAACTGGAGACAAGGAAACTTTTATGGTCAGACTTAGCTAATGTCCAGAGACCGGTTACCCTTTGGATTATTATGGGAGATTTTAATGCTGTCTTCTATGTTGATGATCAGCTTGGTGGAAGGTCTATTTCTATTAAAGAGATGGAGGATGCTCGTCAATGGTTGGCTTTGGGAGAGGCTACAGAAATGAAGACTTTAGCCCCTAAATTTACTTGGAATAATAAACAAGATGGAGGAACTAGAATTTTTTCCAAATTGGATAGAGTGTTCACCAATGATAGCTGGATTGATAGCTTCCCGTTAGTTGTAACATATGCTCAATGGGATGTGGTTTCTGACCATTGCTACTTGTTAATTAAACAGGGGGATTTCTGTAGTTTGGGAGTGAAGCCATTTCGGTTCTTCAACATGTGGGCAGTTCATGATAACTTCAGGGAAGTTGTTCTTCATAATTGGTCTATTCCTTTTGAGGGGCAAGGGTTGTTTCGTCTTATTGGTAAACTCACAAGACTTAAGCATGTTCTCAAAAAGTTCAATTGGAGAACTATGGGTGATGTTTCTTGTAATTATGAGGAGAGCAAATCTAAGTACCAACTGGCCCAAAATGCTCTCTGTTATGACCCTTTAAATGCAGATTTACAGTCAAAAGAAAAGGATGCTCAGCAGATTTACTTCAGGCATGAAAAGATTTATTCTAGTTATCTTCGTCAAAAAAGCAAGATAACTTGGCTAAGGCTTGGAGATGAAAATTCATCATTTTTTCATGCTAGTTTGAAAAAGAGGCAGTTATCCAATTGCATAATTTCTTATATTGATGCTAATGGTTGTTTTGTGGATAATTATGCCAAGGTTGTTGATCATTATGTTCACCACTTTAAGAATCACTTGGGCAATGCTAGCAAGGCCATGGGTCAGATTGATCCTGATTGTATCATGAAGTTCGCTCAGCCATGTTCAGTATCAATTCAGTCAAAAGTCCTGGCTCGGATGGTTATGGAGCGGGATTCTTCAAAGTTCTATGGAAAGATATAGGCAAGGAAATTTCTATGGCTGTATTAGATTTCTTCATCACTGGCAGAATCCCTTCAGTTCTCAATGACACTATCCTATCACTTATCCCGAAAGTAGACCAGCCATCAAACGCTACTGAATACAGACCAATAGCTTTCTGCAACCCAATTTATAAGTGCATTTCTAAAATGCTGTGCAACCGGCTGGCAGCGGTTCTCCCTTCTCTGATTAATCTAAACCAGGGTGCTTTTATCAAACAGAGATCCTTGGCCTATAATGTTCTCATCTTGCAAGATTTGATTAAAGGATACAATAGGAAGAATAGCTCGCCTCGATGTGCTATGAAATTAGATTTGAGTAAGGCTTATGATACCATTGATTGGGATTTCTTGGAAAATTTACTAAATATGTTTTGTTTTCCGAGTCGATTCATCAATTGGATTATGGTGTGCTTGAGGGGATCTTCTTATTCTTTGGTTCTAAATGGTAGGATTCAAGGGAAATTCAAGGGTGGGAAGGGGCTCCGATAGGGAGACCCTATTTCTCCTTTATTATTTGTCTTAGTGATGGAGTATCTTACTCGCATTCTACTCAAGGCTTCCAAGGACAATCGGTTCAGGTATCGCCCAATGTGCAAGTCGTTGAATCTTATTAACCTCTGTTTTGCTGACGATCTCATTATCTTTTGCAAAGGAACCATTTCCTCTGTTCAAGTTCTTAATGAGGCTTTTGCTGAGTTTGGTGATTCCTTGGGTCTAAAGATTAATTACTCAAAATCTCATATATACTTTGGAGGTGTTTCAGCTGAGGTTAAAACGAGAATTATGGAATCTTCGCAGCTTGTTGAGGGTTCATTTCCTCTGAAGTATTGTAATGCCCCGGATTCCCTAATGTGGTTTAACGGCTGGATTTGTAGGCCGGGAGGGCCATAATTGTTTAATTAAGCCATTTAATGTGTTTATGCATGTTTATGAGAATTATATTATAATATAATGTTAATTGTATGCATGTCGGTGATATATGTTGAGACCACATTATGATGTGGGTTTGTTCGAGCTGTTCGACATGAGACGATCGTAGGTTATTGATTAGCGGTTTAATCACAGCGGGGTTAAGTTTCGGGACTTGGTTTGAGTTTCGAGGTGATTTTGATGGTTAGAGTGTTACCGGGAGATAAAGGGTAACGGGATGTGAATTATTGGTGTTTATGATTTTTGAGAATAGCGGGAATTGGGGAGCGTTAATTATGATTAACGAGTTAGGAGGAAAGTACCAAAAATGCCCTTGGGAGTCTTTAGAAACCATTAATTGACCTAGGGGTAAAATGGTCATTTCACCCCTAGGATAGATATAACCTTATTTAGCTGAAAAAGGTGATGGAAAAACAGAGTATCTTTGAGAGTTCTCCCGTACCTTCTTCTCCTCACTGTTCTTTGTGGTTTTTGAACCAATTTTGAGGATTCAAGCTTAGGAAGCAAGCCTTGGGAGTTTGGGAGTGTGTTCCACCATTGAAGAGCTTCATAGGCTGAGCTTTGGGTAAGTTTCTAACCATAGTTTCTCTGGTTTGCTCTGTTTTGGTTTTGTTTTGCAGCTAAAATGTTTAGGGTGAATTCATGGGTTTTGTTGGGAGTTTTGGCTAGGGTTCCCATGCTTGTGATGTTTGGGATGTGTTGGGATGGTTTTTGGGTTCACTTGGCATCAAGAATAGGCTTTGGAAGCTTGAAGATCGAGTTAGAAACGAAGGAGATGAAGAAGGTCGGTTCAGGGGTGTTTTGGGCTGGAGGTAGCGCTACAACGCCCACCCTAGGGCGCTATAGCGCTCCTCAGGAGACTTTTTGGTGCTTGGGCGGTTCTGAGTATAGCGCTGTGGCGCTAGGGGTTGAGCGCTGTAGCGCTACCCTGTTCCTTCCAAACCCCGTTTTGAGTGTTTTTAAGGGTTTTTGACTTGGGGTTTCAATCCTTAAGGCCCGGGATCGAATCTACTCACCGTGTGGGTATGTTTCGAGGTCCCGAGGGTGGTGCTTAGGTTAAGACCCTATTATTGTGGATTCTCATTAATGGAGGTTATAATTGGTTGTGATTAGGTAACCGCTAAGGAACTAAAAGACCGATCGTTCTCAGGGGCCGTCTTTATCATACTTCTCGCTCGAACTTGAGGTAAGAAAACAGTGTATGGATACAGTTGCACCCTGTACAGGTATATGACATGCATGGTTTGATATTGAGGCATGTGGGTTGATATATATGAACGTGGATTGCATATTAAATGCTAATGAATGCTGATTACCTGTTTAAGACACTGACTAGTCAGGGACCGACTCTAAAGTCGATGATCATGCATTGAATGGCTCTATGGCATTAATGCGGGACCGACCCTAAGGTCGAAGAACTTATAAGCGCTTGCCTGGTCTACGACCAGATGACTATAGCCAAGGTATATGACCCCGGTGACCGTTTGTCACGTGGCTAAGGGACGTTGTCCATAGTTTCGACTCTAGAGTCGTGAGGAAGGTTATGTTGGTGACCAATCACCATGCACCTGTCCTGGACAAACTTATGAACGAAACACTTATCGATTAAGCCCTGGTGACCCTATCGTCACATGGCTAGAGGGAGCGATGCTCATTACTGTGACTTTTGGCTATTGTCACCTATTCGTTGGACTGATAGTCCTGGATGGTTATTATGACTGTTGTTGATATTATATCGTACTTTATTGCGTTTTCTTGCTGGGCCTTGGCTCATGGGTGCTATGTGGTGCAGGTAAAGGAAAGGAAAAGCTTGGCCAGCCTTGAGTGGAGAGCTTGGGCGGTGTGATGTACATACAGGGCCGCTTGACCGCCACGGTCAAGGAGTTCTCAGAGGGACTAGGGGTTTACCCTATTTTTGCCGCTTAGGCCGGCGGAGTTTGTAAATTTGGAACTGTAGCGACTCTTTTGTATTACGAACTACTTGTAAATATTTTGAAAGGCTCATGAGCAGTTTATTTACTTAATGAAATGTACCCTTTCCTTTTTACTGGTTTTCCACCTTAACCTGATAATAACACTTAGATCATGTTTTTAACCAAATGACTCGGGTAGCGGATCAAATTTCCGGTTCACCGTTCTCCGTAACTGTTCTGGGGTAGCCAGGGCGTTACAAGTATCTTGGGGTTCCCCTTCGACCAACCAAATGGAAATCAGCAGATTGTGATGTTATTTTTAAAAAGATTCAGCTAAGGCTCAATGTTTGGTCCAACCACCATCTCTCTTATGCTGGAAGAGTCCAACTTATCCATTCGATTCTAATGGGTATTCAGACTTATTGGATGAGTATATTCATGCTTCCTCAGAGTGTTGTGAAGGATATTGATAAAATTTGCTGTCGATTTCTTTGGGGTGAGAGTGGTTCCCGAAGTAAGTTTCACTTCACTTCTTGGGAGCAAGTTTGTCGGCCTAAACCTTTTGGAGGTTTAGGATTTCATGAGGGGGCTATTTGGAATAAGCTGAAACTTGCTAAGTATATTTCGGCAATTGAATCTAAACAAGACCAACTTTGGGTTAAGTGGGTAAACTGTGTATATGTGAAAGGAGTAAGTATCTGGGATTATAGTCCTAAGGCTGATTCTAGCTGGTACTGGAGGAAAATGATATCCTTCTGTCAAACTATCTCGAGACCTGAATTGGAGGCTACAGTGATCAAAGGAAAGTTACAGCTGGGATCTTTTTATACTCAGCATTTGATGACTGAGCGAGTTGCTTATGCTAGACCTGTTGAGAGTAAGCTCTCGGTGCCTAAACACAGATTTATTCTGTGGCAGGCGGTTAACCACCATCTGCTCACTCGGGACTAACTTGCTGCTCACCACATATCAGTAGCAAACTTAAGATGCCCAGTTTGTGATCTTGTTGAGGAAAGTCATGGCCGTCTTTTCTTCGAGTGCATATTCTCTAGAAAGGTCTTACTACTGGTATCTGGTTGGCTTGGAGGAATCACTTGGCCTGGAAAATTTGAGGAATGGATTGCATGGCTGTCTAACTGGAAGTCGGACTGGTTGCATTCTTTAATGGCTGCTTCTCTTGCTGCTTGTACTTATTTTATCTGATATAATAGAATTGCCTGCTGTTTTAATGAGAGTTGTTTCACTGTCTTTACAATAGATTATCTGATTAGGCAAGCAGTCAAAGCTAGAGTTCTTAATGTAAATTCTAGGAACCTATCTTCTAGAGAAAGGCAAATGATTGAGTTTGTAAAATCTTTGTAAGTTCTGAGGGTTGTCATTTTCTCCCTTTTGTATGACTTAGTTTGGTTGATCAATGAATATCTTTTTTTTGATAAAAAAAAAAAAAAAACTTAAAAGTTACTTTTGAATTATAATAATAAATATACATTTTAGTATTTTATTATTAAGTTTTGTTTGATCAAATTAAAAGGCAACTACATAGTTGCTTTTTAACTACAACACAAAAATTACTTATTACAATTATTAAGAAACCTTTTCGTTTTTTTAAACAAAGCCGAAAAGAAACTTAAACGTTACTTTTCAAACACAACACAAAAACTACCCCATCTCCATCATCTTCTCCGGTGACGTCAAGAAACCCATGCTTGTCATATAACAAAATAACCACATTCAATAGTTTGTCGTGATGATACTACTCTTAAGCCCAAAACAACCAACGATGTGGCCGGAAAAAGCTTATAAAGTCGCGGAATACCCACAAACTCTTTAGAAAAAAGTCGACATATAGCCAGAGTGAATGGCTGGGTTGTTTTCCTCTCAAAGAGCTCATTCCAACGGTACCACTTTCGAGACTCGGGGTGGTTAGAGTTGGCTGGAAGACGTAGTCAAAATGTCACCGGCGCTATCTGTAACTTGCGCGTACGATGGCTTCCTGTAACGTCCCAAAATTACCTAATAAGGCTTAGGGTCTTGGTTAGGGGGCCAGGATGGAAATATATGAAATTATGTGCTTAATTGTTATATCGATTGTAATTATGTGAATTATGTGATAATATGACTAGTTGTGCATATTTAGGGGTATTAAATATGCATGTGAGCCCGTTTCTTATTAGAAAGGAAATTATGATAATTTAGCCCGTTGCGGTCATAATTGTTTATTTGTGTGCATATATGTGACATATGTGAGAGACCACATTATTATGTGGGTTTATTTGAGTTACTTAGACACGAGGCGATCCTAGGGAACAAGTTAGCAGGAAAGTCACAACGGGATCCAATACCCGAGTGGTATTTTGGTATTAGACATTTAATTAGGTTATCGGGTAATGAAAATGAATAATTGGAGATATATTTGAATTTAGTGAGTTTAGGAGGGAATATTGGAGAATTTGACCATTTTTCCCTCAGAGATGTTTTTGGTACTACAAAAAAGCATTGTTTTAGCTACTAAATATTTGGTAGCAAATAATGTCTTTTTGGTAGCTAATACATGTTTTGCTACCAAAAATTTTTGGTAGCTAGTCCGTAGCTGATTCTCCGTCGCTAAAAGTTTTTTGCTACCAAAAACTTTAGTAGCTAAAATTCTTTATTTGCTACTAATTTTTTAGTAGCAAAAAATATAGTTTCTAGTAGCAAAATAATATTATTTTTTGGGAATGCTAAAATTATTTTGCTACCACAACTTGGTAGCAAAATACGTTGAAATTAGTAGCAAATAAATAATTTCATTTAAAATCCAATAAAATTATTATAAATTATTTAATTTTTTATTTCTCTCTTTTATCATTTATAATTATTTTATTATTGTAATATTAAAAATAAAAGAACATTAAAAGAATATCAAAAATATTTTTTTGTAGAATTATATATTCACAAACATGTACACATAATTTAATAATACTCAACTCAATCTACAAAAATGTCAGTTCACCATATATTCTAATCTCTATTCTCTTGTATACATATGCCAAAAGTTCAGTCCAATTATCTAGATTGGGGATTGCCGAAGCTTGTCTTGCATTCTTCTGGGAACTTGTGGCAAGCTTCATTGAGGTAGCACGTTGTGAGCCATCACTTTTGAATTCACAGTGCACACAAATATGTCCACACCCAGAAAATTCTTCTCCTCATATATTCTATTTGAACATATAGATAGATTTATATATATATAGATATATATATATATATATTAGTCATTTATATACGAATGTAATTAACATATATGTATAGAGAAAAAATCTATAAACTGACTTGAGAGTTACCCATTTTTGAAAGTGTGATGATATAAATATGATTCCATCGAACAACAAAAGAGATTAACAAAGCAACTTCTACTTTGGATGACAATAGCATATACTTTGATCTGAACACAAAACTTGGGACGAAGACTAACAATGATGTGCGGTTTTAGATTAAATAGCCACTAAATTATCGTTTACTAATAATAAATAAAACATTTTAGAAGAGTAAATGTGCGAAGTGGGAGAAGTTATATGATATATCCCACTGCTTTGAGAAGTGGTGTGACACATGGCAACATTAAATAAAATGATATAACAAAATATAAATGATATATGCTCTTATATATCAAAACAGGTTTATTTGACGAATAAAAATATATTAGTATAATTGTATATATAAATATTGGCTGAGAACTAATTAATAAAAAAAAAAACTGAGCTTTTATTAGTGTTTTTCTTTTTTCTTTTATATATTGAAATGTTTTTATGTACTAATTAATTTAATTTTTTTTATATGTATTTTTAGTTTTTTAGCTACCACCAATATTGATATGTTGGTAGCAAAAGAATTTATAGCTAAATATTTTATTTGCTACAAAATATTTGGTAGCAAAATCTTACATAGCTTAGTAGCAATAAGTAATTTAAATTTGCCACCGAAAGCTTGGTAGCTAAATAAATTTATATGACACCAAAAAGGAAATAATTTTAGCTACAAAAAATATTGGTAGCTCATAATATAAATTGCTACAAAAATACTTAGTAGCAATAATGTTTGGTATTCTTTGATTGGATTTTGCAACTAAACTATTGTGCTACTAAAATTTAGTAGCAAAATATAGTTAATTGCTACTAAAATTTTTTGGTAGCTAAAATGTTTTTTTTCTTGTAGTTACCCCGAACCTCGAGATTAGCTTAAGTCAATTAAGTTTAATAAAACAAAAGACAAAAACAATTGGGAAGCTGCTACCAAAACCGACTCTCACTCTCTCTTAACTCACTCACTTTCTATCAAGACCTTTCCTAAGCAAAACCATTGATGAGCTAAGGGATTTTTGGGCTAAAACACAAGAATTGGAGCTTGACACTTGGGGATTAATTATGTTACAACTTGTGGGTTCAATCTTCAGTAGAGGTAAGCTTTAAATTATGTTTATGGCCATTAAATTATGAGTTTGTTGGGTTGTTTTAAGAGTGTTCTTGAACCCTTTTAGCTTATGAATTGAATTGGTGATTTAATGAGTTTTAGGACTGAATTTTTATTGGGTTTTGTTGGTGGTAACATGTTAGAAATATTGTGGTAATTGAATTATAGCTTTGGGATGAATTTGGGTTAGTTTGGAGTGGATTTGGCTGTTGAAAATGGATGAATTTTTGGGTTTGAGGGGCCAAGTCGAGACTCAGTTTGTGCCCAGGCACCTTGGGGAAGCCTCTTCCTGGGGGGCGTGCCGCGACCCGTTAGGGCAAGTCGCGGCCCGTGCCCTTGACAGAGAGGAGGGGGCTTGCTGATAGGAGGGGCGTGCTGCGACTCTCTGAGCTAGGTCGCGGCCCGCCTGGGCATTTGGGCCTTGGGGAGTTTGTTTTAAAATGGAATCTTTTCCTTAGGGCTCGAGATTGGTTCCACTACCCGGTTTAGTGGAACTTGAGGCCCCGGAGGCTAGGACTCGGTCCAGAAGCCTTTATTCGCTCGTTATTAATAGAATCCTATTCTATGGTTGTGACTAGGGAATCACTAGGGGCTCGGAACCGGGATCGTGCTCGAGGGTCATTCTTATTTACGCTTACTCAGACCTGAGGTAAGAAAACTGCACCCAATATGTGTTATATGTGATTAGGGCTTGGCTCGAGTGTTATGTATTATCACGATTAGGGCTCGTGCGCTGGTCGAAAGTCTTTTGCCTAAACCAGCAACGTACTATTACGTTGGTCGACTTTAGGGTCAATGGTAAACCTAGGGGTTGGGATAGCTCTATGGCTAGTGAGACAGAGCTAAGGGCGAGGGCCCCAGGTGACTTTATTGTCACGTAGCTAGGGCATAGGCCCTAGGATTGACTCTAAGGCCATCTAGTTAGGGCAGCGACCCCAAATTGGTCCAATGACCACTTGCTTGTACCTAAACGATGGTTGTTGTGGATTTATATTGCTGGATTTGTTAAAGGGGTATCTGGAGGTTTATATACTTTCTGTTTATGCACATGTTGTGTTTTCTTGCTGAGCCTTGGCTCACGGGTGCTTTATGGTGCAGGTAAGGGGAAGGGAAAGCTTGACTAGCCATGAGTTGAAGACCTTTGGTGGCGGTGTGTACATATGCGGCTGTTCGACCACCACGGCCGGGGACATGAGAGGAACTAGGGTTGTAGCCCTGTTTTTGCCACTTAGGCCGGCTAAATGTAATTTTGATGAATATTCACCTTTTTAAAAGTCAGTTGTAATGTTTTAGGATCCCATGTTTGTACGAAACTTTTTATATAAAAGTCAGTGGTTCTTTTGACCAAAATTTTTAACCCTAACTTTTGACATTAACCTTATTTACACATTTTAAGCCAAATGACTTGGTTAGCAAGTATGACACAATTTTAAAGTATATAGTGTAACAGTCCTGGATTAGGACACTTCCGGCAACTGATGGCGGCGAAACTTCAGCCGAAGCTTCATCGGCGACCGCTCTTCCTAGTGCTCCGACGTGTGTATGGAGTGGATGCTCTGGTGGTTGGCGATAGTGGAGAGAGAGAGAGAGAGAGAGAGAGAGAGAGAGAGAGAGAGAGAATGAATGAAGTTATATTAAGTTTAAAAATTGGTATAGAAAAACATTATATTTTGTAATTAAAAAAAATAATGGTAAAACTGTAATTAAAATGCAAAAATCAATACTAGATGTAATTTTTTCTTTTTTTATTTGAAATTTGATTTTTATGACATTTTTTCACCTTAAATTTGCAAAAATATTTAAGTATGCCATATTTATAATAATAGTTATATTTTATTTAATTTTGAAAGTAATTTTTTTTATTTTTTTATTTTTTCCTTTTTTTATTTTTCCATCACTTTTCTTGCTATTTTTTGTTGTTGAGAAATTTACACCCCACAACATTTTTTAAAACTTAATTACATAAATAACTTAGCTAATTTAATTTACATAAATACTGTGTTTTTCTAGTACCTTGACAGCTTTTTTTGGTTTTTTTTTTCAGGTATCGTTTTTTTTTTTACTTTTTTGTCATATTTTTTATTTTTTTACAACTGTGTTTTTTTTTTTTTAACTTCAAAAATATTTTTCAGCCACATCGCTAGTTTGTTGGGCTCAAGAGTGGTACCATTGCGACATACTCTTCATGGTGGTCATTTTGATATGCAGGAAGCATATGTTTTTTCACTGTCACCGGAAAAGATGACCAGAATAAAAAACAATATTTTAGTTTATTTTTCATATTATATCAACAAAAAAGTAACCAAAGTGTAAACTTAAACAAAATTTGATATACTAATTGTATTATTATTTTATATTTAAAAGATACCATATGGTATTCTAAACAACTTTAACGCTATTTTAGATTCAAATCAAGTAAATTTTTTAAAATAGATTATTTATGATATATTTTGGTAATTTTTAAATAGAACATAAGAAGACTCTTTTTGGTAACTCACTAAGTTTATTGGTAGCTTTAAATTTGTGGCATACTAAAAAATTTAGTCATATATCAAAAGGTAACCAATTGGTATCTTTAATGATTTTAAAAGCAACAAAAATGTGGCTTTTAAAAATAACTATGTAGTATGCTAAATAGTATCATTTTCTAATAAGCTATTCATGATAACTTGGAATTATAGGAGTAACATTTTATACTATATGATAAGTAATTAATTTCTAAAATAGACTTGAAGCTAACATAAAAATATTTTAATAATAAGACATGTAAATTACATCAATGACTAAAAAATTCTAGGGAAATTACCATATATACCGTTTTTTTAAGTATTTTTTTATTTTTACGGTAAATTTTTTTGCTTTTCATTTTTATACTTTCTTTTTTCTATTTTTAGGTAAAAGTTTATTATTATATTTCATTTATACGGTTTTCTCATTAAACCGTTTTTCCTTCTGCTTTTCTTTTTGTTGTCCGATTAGTTTTCTCCATTAAACCGGTTTTCACCTGAAACTTACTTCTAAATAAGATAATACAGCTTCAAACGAGTGAACTTACTTCTAAATGCCTTTCAGTTTGATCCCTTACTAATCAGTTATCTTGAAGTTGCTGTAGGGGATGACTGCACACAACCATTACTAATGAACTCTGAAGCTAACCAAGAAGATGATGATGATGATGTCCAAGATTGTGACGATGCTGATGAAGATTCTGACAACAAAATACAGAAGCCAGTTGATTCAATTGTATCAGTATATAGATTACTGACTTGTATGTTTATGCTTTAAGTTTGTATTAACTTGTATGTTTATGCTTTTCGTTTCCAGTTATTTGCTCTAAATTTCAACATATAGATCACCTCTCTCACTTGAGTCATTCTATTTGAAACCAGGTTCAACTATTTATATACTTTATGCTCAACTATGCAATGGAGATTTTACTTGACATTATTTAGTATGCTCCCAGTAAACATTATTATTGGTAACTATATCAGCAAACATGTTTGAAGCAAGGTACACATTCAATTTTGAAAATGGACATTAATTTCCTTATCGAAACTGAGATGTCTAAACCATTTTCTTCAAATTTGAAAATTCATTCTGGACTTGGTTTCTTCATATGCATGGTTGTATTGGGCTATGCCTATGCAGGTACAATCATGCAAGTGATCTTATGGACTATCAGCCTCAATCAATTCCATTATTCTATATGATAAAACTAGTCACTTTTTCCTTGTTCTCTTTCTCCATTATAATTCATCTATTTATTTTGCAGGCAAGTTTTACTGGTATCTGAAATTATAGTATGTCTAGGCATACTCTTAAGCTTTTAAATCGTACTTCATGAAGATAACTTTCTAAGCATATCAACTTTGTTTTAATTAATCTCTTATATCACTTTTATGTCACACATTTTTCCACCTTATAAAACAAGGGAATTACAAGCCAATGCATACCAGTAAACAGCTTTACTCATTAAGTTTATTTTAATTCATCATATTTATAGTCAATAAAGGTTCCGAGGCAGAGTCATTAAAAGCCTCTTTTGCTTCTAAACTAAAGTTTTATCTACATTTTTTTTATTCTTTTTTGTAGCTGAGATGAAAGCCTAATAATACTGATATAGACACATGGTGACATGTTTATAAACTGAGGAAAGAATTGAAGGGCGGACCAAATCATGTGAATGGCTAAATATATCAGAGATAAATGGAGTGTATGACATTGCATTATATTCAGACCACGTTTCAGATTATGCATTAACATGAGCAATTTACAAGGCTCATTAGACTCTTGTATATTATGATTTGTACTACTAATGACTCAGAAGGCTGACTCTCATAAATTGTTATTGTACTTCAATTGAGCTACCATCATAGAAAATAAACCTTTTTAGCTCAATTTTATGAGTATGAGTTATCCATATGAATTACGAATGCAACCACATGCAACTTAAACCAATATAAAGCTAGTCCAAGTGCAACCCAATGCAACTCCTAATGTGAGTTATCCTTATGAATTACGAATGCAACCACATGCAACCGAGAGCAACACATAGCTAGACCAAGTGCAACTCACTGCAACTCTTAATATGAGTTATCCATATGAATTACGAATGCAACCACATGCAACCTAAACCAACATAAGGCTAGTCCAAGTGCAATCCAATGCAACTCCTAATGTGAGTTATCCTTATGAATTACGAATGCAACCACATGCAACCGAGAGCAGCACATGGATAGTCCAACTGCAACCCACTGCAACTAATTGCAACTCCTAATATGAGTTATCCAAATGAATTACGAATGAAACCACATGCAACCTAAAGCAATGCATGGCTAGTCCAAGTGCAACCCACTGCAACTCATTGCAACTCCTACTGGGAGTTATCCATATGAATTACAAATGCAACCACATGCAACCTAAAACAACACATAGAAAGCTTGAGTTACCTCTATGCAACCGAATGCAACTAAATGCAATTCTTAATGCAACCTAAAGTAACCCACATGCAATTACAAATGGAATCTTACATACAAGCCCAATGCAACCATCTGCAACCTTATATACACGCTCATTGAAACTAATGCAAGCGTAACATACCCCAATGCAACCCAATGTATATTCAAATGTAACTCCATGCAATATTGTACTTGTTACAACAAAAGTTGCACATGTTTCAAAATTGGTTGAAACATACATTGAAGAGGTTTCATACATTGCTCTAATTTTGCATCTTAAATGCAACCTCAAATGCAAGCCTATTTGAACCTAATGCAGCCAAGTGCAACCTAAAGCAACACATGGCTAGTCCAAGCGCAACCCAATGCAACTCCTAATGTGAGTTATCCATATGAATTACGAATGCAACCACATGCAACCTAAAGCAACACATGGCTAGTCCAAGTGCAACCCAATGCAACTCCTAATGTGAGTTATCCATATGAATTACGAATGCAACCACATGCAACCTATAGCAACACATGGCTAGTCCAAATGCAACCCAATGCAACTCCTAATGTGAGTTATCCATATGAATTACGAATGCAACCACATGCAACCTAAAGCAACACATGGCTAGTCCAAGTGCAACCCACTGCAAATCCTAATGTGAGTTATCCATATGAATTACGAATGCAACCACATGCAACCTAAAACAACACATGGCTAGTCCAAGTGCAACCCACTGCAACTCCTAATGTGAGTTATCAACACATGGCTAGTTCAAGTGCAACCCAATGCAACTCCTAATGTGAGTTATCCATATGAATTACGAATGCAACCACATGCAACCTAAAGCAACACATAGAAAGCCTAAGTTACCTCTATGCAACCGAATGCAACTAAATGCAATTCTTAATGCAACCTAAAAACCCACATGCAATTTCAAATGGAATCTTACATACACGCCCAATGCAACCATCTGCAACCTTATATACATGCTCATTGAAACTAATGCAAGCGTAACCTACCCCAATGCAACCCAATGCATATTCAAATGTAACCCAATGCAAAATAAATTATTAAAATTTAACCAAGTGCAACCTCAAATGCAAGCCCAATGCAACTTAAAGCAACTCGCTACAATCTCAAATGCAATCTAAGGCAACTCAAAATACCTTATGCAACCTCAAATGCAAATTACAACTTGCTATGCAACCTAAAACAACTTATAAAAATTAATTTATATATTTCAGCATGTTAAGCAACTATTTATAAATCTCATTATGTAAATTAATCATTCTTATACAACCTTATGCAATCCATTTTAATCGATAGCATCTTAAAAACTCATGCAAATTTTATCATGTTAAGCAGCTATAGCAACCTCATATTGTAAATTAATCATCATTATGAAATCCAATGCAACCGAAAGTAACTTAAAAAAATTCATATACAATTTTCAATGACTTAAGCAATCTAATTTGAAACTAAAGCAACATAAAAAAATCTTCATTTGCAACTAAAGCAACTTCAAAATATCATATGCAATTTACAACATATTGGTACATTATGATGTAAATCAAATTTTTTTGGCTTTCAAATGAAGAAAGGTCACAAGAAAGCATTGAACATATGTGATTCCATCATGGTAAAAAAGATAGTATTTCATTAGTTGTCTTAAAAATTTGAATATACATATATTTTTATATATGTATATATATAAAGTTATTAAAGTGAAAGGTCTAATCTATTGATCATTACTGTGATGGGTGATTAATTTAGACGAATGATAGAGAAAAATATGAAAAAGGACATGACTCATTATCAAAGTTAAAAAACATGTAAATTTAGGTTGAGAAAACCAAATAAAGCCTCCAAAAAACTAAAGAATAAAGTTAAGACCGTATTCTAGAAATAAAAACTTAAGAATTATATATAAATGAAACATTTTTTAAAAAACCGTATAAATGAATAAAGAATTTTCTATATCCGTATAGATGAAAAAACCCCAAAAATCTATTAAAAGTTACAGTGTTGTATACTGAATTACTTTTTATTAATAAACTATATGGTAACTTATTATACTATATGACAACTCATTAGTTTCTTAAATAAGCTTGAAGGTTACCAAAATGTATCTTAAATAATAAGATACCATAATATAACATAAAAAATAACTAATTTATATATTAAGATGTCTATAAATACGTATTGGAGGTAACCAAAATGTACTGAAATAATATGATATAAAAATAAAGCTTTTAATAAAAAAAAGTGACCAATTTGTATCTTATCGGTATCGTAAGCAACCAAAATGTAACTTTTTACAACCCATAAAAAAACAAAAAATTTTGGGAAGCGAGGTTTCCCAATTTTTTTTTCAAAATCAAGTATGTTATACTGACGTGGCACCGATATTTTGTAAATAATTTGGTTGAATATATTTTTGTAAATATTTTAAATTTTAGGTATATAATTGTAAATCTCCTTTTTTTTTTTTTTCCATTTTTCGTTTCTTGTCATTTCTCCGTTTTTTATTTATGTTCTTCCTTTTCTTTTTGTTTCCTGCCCCTTTTTTCTACAGTCTTTCTTTATTTTTCCCTTTTTTTAATTCTTTCATTTTTTTTCCTTCAATATTTTATTATTTTTTCTACTTATTCTTTTCTCTTTCCATTTTCTTTTCCCTTCAATTTTCACATATATTTTAATATTACATAATTATTTTATCATTTATAATTTATTTTTTATTATTGTACTACAATTTTTTCTACAATATATAAAAATATTTCAAATCATTTTTTCATAATTTCTTTTCCTTTCTCGATCATGGTTTTAGTTTATGTTAGATTAAGTAATAAGTTGCGATTACATTTCACATTTATATATATATATATATATTTTCCTAAATCAGAATGTTCCCATTAGGGTAACTTATTACCATATTAGGAGTAACTAGTTACTTATATTATAAATAATCGGTTACTGTCAGGATAAATTATTTCATTTTTTATCCTACTTTTTTTGTTTGTTATTTTATTATTTTTCCTTCCATTTTTTCTTCTTTTTCCACTTATTCTATTCTCCTTCTATTTTCTCTTTTTTCCCCTTCCTTTTTTTCTTTTTCACATATATATTATATATATTTTAATATTGCATAGTTATATATATATTTTATTATTGTACCTTTTTTTACAATTTTTCCAGTGTATGTAAACAAAATTCAAAAAAATATTTCAGCATTTTGTTTTTTATTTTTATGTTGTTTTCTTTTAATTAATTGGTTACCTTATCTTTTTTTTTTTTTCCAAATATCAATGTTCCAATCAAGGTAACATGCTATCATCTTAGGGGTAACCAGTTACTTATATTATAAGTAATCAGTTATTATCATAATAACTTGTTACTATCTGAGGGGTAACCAGTTACCTATATTATAAGGAGCCGATTACCATCATGATAACTTGTTAGCATCTTAGGGTAACCAGTTACTTATATTATAGTAACCAATTACCACAGACTTAAATTTAGTCTTATATATCCTAGCTACATAACTTGATAACTTCCCACAAACTCATGCATACTATTTGCTAAGAACTCATCAACAAATCTTTCAGCCTGCAGAATATTGTACATATGCTAATCAAACACAAAATATAGCTTAATTTTCAAAACAATTCATTACATAATGAAGAAATCGATTTATTGTCGAGAGACTTCTGTATAGTCTTTTGATTAATATGTGTGTGTTGGGATCCAACGAGTGTGTTGGTGTATCCACCAGTAGTATAGACATCTACTTACCTATCTCGCTTGTGCATGTTATAGTTTAGAACATGATTGGTAAACTAGCACGCTACAAGAGATATTATTCTATATCTATACTTTAAAAGATCCATGTACATGAGAATGTCCTACAGTAGTTATGATTCCTAGAGTGAGATCTAACTCATGTTTTATAATTGCTATTAAGAGCATGGTATTGTATGGTTTCTTCCATTGTCCTTACATACATTTAGATCAAAACTAACAAATATGTACTAATTTTTTTTTTATATAAAGGGTTCAATATTATAATAAATTGAATGGGCAAAACTAAAGCTAAAACCCAAACAAATAAATAAGCCGAAAAAAACTTTCAAATCACTAGAAAAGTAAAATAAACAAATCCCTAAATGAACAATGTCAAAAATTCTATAAAAAAATACAATCCAACAATCGACATCGTTGTAACATAATAATCCTAAACAAACATAAATACTAAAAACAAAAGAAGGAATGCAATGAAATAAAGTATAGTAAATGTTTTTTTTTACTAAAAAAGTAAAATCCAGAAATCAGAACTAGATTGGAGGAAAAAGTACGTACCTTGGGCTTGATAGAAGAGATGCATCGATAGAGCTGGATTGTGTCGGAGCTTGCAATAGGGTGTATGATCACATCACACCTTGCAATCCTGAAACCTTCTTCTTTCTATTTCAACCATGGCTTCTAGTAGAATTGAGGTCTACCTACTAAAATTAAGTTATATAAATAGAATTAAAAGACTTAAAATTGTATATTTTAGTCATTTAACTTAAGATTAACTATGTGATAATATCTTTTAAGAAAAAAAATAAATGTTTTTATATTTGGGGTGCCATTATAACTCCATTATACCATATTATACTTTATGTGTTTTGGCTAATACTAGAAAAAAAACCTCATTTTTTTCAAAATAAAATTAATTTTCAATATCATAATTGACCTTATAATTACAGAAATGAAATTCTAATAATCTATGTCTTAATGTAGTCATAGGCATAATCTAGTATTACACTTTTTATGTTAAGGAGGGAGTCTCGAATTCGAATCCTTTTCTCCCAAAGTGTAATAATAATAATAATAACAATAATAATTTAGTCAAACTTTTAATATTCTAGTAAAAATCCAAAATATTCTTATGGATCTATTTTCATTACTCATGGGGGTGGTTGATAAACCTTGTTATTCATTCATAGGTTATGGTTGGAAAGTAAAATTGAAATGGTAAGGATTGGATTGGATCAAGATATATAAGAGAAAAAAACATAAAAAATGAATTAGTTAATCATTTACCAACAATAAATTATTATGAGAAAATAAGTTAGTTGTTAACGCTCCATTTCGTGTATTGCAAATGAAGTTATTCATACACTAGATATTTTTGTTACTAAGTATAAGAAATTATTTGTGAGCTGATTTTTGCCTCTTTTATTTCATCCCAAAAATTGACTTGTTGGAATAAAAATACATAATTTTCTTCGCAATTAAAAAAATATATAATTTTCTAAAAAAATAAAAATAAATAAATAACATAACAAAACAATTACTTAACATTTTTATACTCTTATAAGACCTAGGAGTATTTTAGTAACAAATATCTCCTCAAAACATATATTTCAACATTCTATAATAAATACATGTACGTTTAAATAAGCTTTGAAAATAACAAAAATGATTTTTTTTGGTTCTCTCTAGAGAGTGACCTTGGTCCACTGTGACTCTTCAGTGTGAGGTTAGTTCTAGAGAGTGTGAGTGTAGTGATGTCTCTAGTGAGTGAGTCTGTGTTAGTCTAGGTGTGCATTTTTTTGTGTCAAGGTCTCTGCGAACGATTTCTGTGTGGTCTGCACTACTTTCACTGTGTTTCCATGGGGGACGTAGTGGAGGAAATTATTTCCTTATCAGGGAATCTTAATGTTGAAGATGAGGAGTGTTGGGACTCAAATGAAGCAATTGCGGAAGGAATTAATAATGCAACAATGGTTGGCAAAATTATCTCCAAACGTCACTACAATGGAAGATATATCAAAACAATATTTGGAAGGATATGAGACAATACAAATGGATGGGAAGTCGAGATATTATCGAAGGAAGAAGGCAGTACAATCGTCGGTTTACAATTTAAAAATTCAGCTCTATCTGAAAGAGTGTTCAATAAGATGCCGTGGATGTTCAATGGTGGTGTTGGGCTCAAAATATACAGCCCAAACATTTTTCTATTTCGGTAAAGTAAAATGGAGTATTTAGGCTCGGGCAGAGGAGTCAGAATCAGAGGCTGCAGATCAGAGGCGGGCTTGGGCTATGTCCTTTTCATACCTGAAAGATCCGAAAGCGTTTTGGCAGGAAATTCAGTTATTCCTTCAACCAATCAGGGAGTAGACTTAATCGACTAACTACTTAGTATTCATTTTTGACCCTATAAATATCATGACCTCATTTAGAGAAAGTATTAGAAATCTGACTTAAGCATCGAAGTGTCTTTCTTGCAAGTACTCCCAGACGGTTCGACGATCGTTGGAGCCATTTTCATCACTGGAGAGAGATCAGAGAACCAGGGTTTGGCAGCAAGTACCTCCCAATTTAGAAAGAAAATATGGTTGCATCAACAATTTGGCGCCATCTGTGGGAATTCTTTCTCACAAAATCTTCGAATCAAGAAACTTCTGAATGATCAAGATTCACTCGAACACAAAAGCCATGCCACCAAAGAACAACGGAGCACCAAGTACAGTCGCCCCGATTGCCCCTGCGACAGATGTCAGCGACCAAATCGACAAAATGTGTCGACTACTGGAAGCTAGTCAGCAGAGATCCGATGAGGCCATCAGGGCACTGACCGCAGCCTATGCCAAATTAGAAGCTGAGATCGCCGAGTTGCGAAGAAAAAATGAAGCCACACGCAAAACTCAAGACAAAGAAAGTCTTAACCTTGATGGATTAGGCACCTGTGTCGTCCAGATTGACTCACCCGAAGGGAACACTCATCATGTCTAAGAAGGATCTCAAGGCCCTATGCCATCATCCCCGGCACGCCACCATCAACGGACCGGTGAGCGCTGGGCCGAGCGGTACAAAACCCACACACAAATCGATGTAGAACCCACGATAATAGCCCAAACTGCAGCAGAGAAGGGCAGCAACAAACCCAGGTACGGGTCCCACGAGGCATAGCAGCCGAAGAACCTACCCCCTCTGTCAGGTCCTTGGAAATCTGGAAGGAAGAAATCCTGCGAGAAATGATGCAGAAGTTCTCTGACGGGAGATCTGCATACGGCTCTAACTACATAGAATTGGCTTCAAGAACCGCTGAGAGATCACCTTTCGCAGAATGGATATAGAACGAGCCGAAGCCGAGAGATTTCGTGATTTCCCCTCTGCCCGCATTCAATGGGAAGAGAGACCCACTTAATCACCTATTCTAGTTCCAACAGAAGATGGCCTTGGAAGTAAATAATGAAGCCATATAGTGCAAGGTCTTCTCCACGACTTTTTCTGGACCAGCTCTGCTATGGTTCATACAACTAAAACCTGGCTCTGTCAGCAGCTTTGGAGACCTTCGCAGAGCTTTTCTCCAGCAGTACAATACCAACTGCGAAGCTCCAAGCACGATGGCAGGCCTCTACCGTAGTGAGCAAGGAGAAAATGAGCACCCAAAGTCATACCTACAATGCTTCATCGATCTTGTACACCAAATCCACGATGTGGAGCCAACAACCGCGACCAATTTCTTCGTCAAAAGCCTGCAGGTGGGGTCCCTTTTACACGAAAATCTCACTATGACTCCACCGTATGACATGGTCGAAATCTAGGCCCGAGCCAAGGGCGTCTTTAGGGTCTTGGAATATCGAGAGCAACACAAAAGAAGTCCACTCTCATTTCAATACCACCAGTAAACAACCCGCCCCCTCCATCTACAAGCGACGAGAAAAGAAAGAGGCAGGAGTTAGACACTACGAAGGGGGGAAATAGGCCAAGAACAAGTCGAGACCCACCAAGGTACTCCTCTTTCGAGTACACTATCCCCCAGGAGGTCATCTATGAAGAAAACGAAGACAGACCTATCTGGCGAGAACCATACAAAATCACCACTCCCCTAGAAAGAAGGGACAAGAATAGGTTATGCACCTTCCACAAGGGCCATGGCCATACGACTTCTGAATGCCACAACCTCCACAACCAAATTCAGGCCCTTATGAGAAACAGACGATTGACCAGTACATTAAAGGATCTAACACCCCTGGCATCCCACAACCCAATACCACTCCTACCCCAACAGTAGCAACGACGAAAACCTCCACAAATGTGGCTTCTACAAGCTCACAGAAACCCCTCAAACAAGTCCCCATGATGCATGGGACCGTGGAGATGACCATGGAACAAGAGCAGAAGTCCAAAAACCATAAGAGGATGGAGGAAAGAGTGAAGCGATATAGATCACTAGGCCACACAATTAATTTTTTCACTTCAGAAGAGAGGTGCTGCCCTACTTCTGCAATAACTTTTACAGAAGATGACCTACGGGCAGTACACCTACCCCATGACGACCCTTTGGTCATTACACTACAGGTCGACCATTGCCAGTTGGGAAGGGTTTTAGTTAACGGGGGCAGTGGCGTTGATGTTCTCTTATGGGAAGCCTTCTAGAAAATGGGTCTCGAAGAAAGTCAGATCAGACCCTCTATTACACCAATCCTGGGATTCAACAGCCAAAGAGTATACCCGAAGGGCGCTATCAGGCTAAATGTAGTTGCTGCAGAACGCACTTTGGCAGTAAACTTCCTCATAGTGGACTCCGTCACAAGCTATAATGCAATCATGGGACGGAACTGGATCCACAGAATGCAAGGCGTAGTCTCCACTTTGAACCAAGTTATGCGATGTCAGTCACCCAATGGGCACTACACCATCGACATAAAGGGGTGCCAGAGGCAGGCAAATAAATGCTACCTGACCCTGAAGGAGATAAATGAAATCGGCACCTCCTCCCCTGGCGATGACCCCACCAAATAGCAATCAGAGGGTAGATTACCAGCGTATCTTAGAGGCGTAGAAGCAGAGGAAGATTACGATAAGCCTCAAACAACTCTCGATGATCTAGAAGAGATTTGCATAAATGAAGACGATCCATCCAAAAAATTGCTGGTTAGTGCCCGACTGCCAGAGTTAGAAAAACAAGATCTAATCAAGTTCCTTAAAACTAGAATTGAGACTTTTGCCTGGTCCCCATAGATCCCACAGTCATGAGTCATAGCCTCAATATATTAGACAACTTCCCAGCCATCAAGCAGAGGTAGAGGAGGTTCGCTCCCGAAGTCAACCATGCAATACAAGAAGAGGTACAATGGTTACTGAGCATAGGTGCGATCGAAGAATTCCTATATCCCAGTTGGCCAGCAAACCCTGTGGTGGTCTCGAAGAAGAACGGAAAAAAATGAGTGTGCATAGACTACACTAATTTGAACAAGGCATGCCCTAAAGATAGCTACCCTCTTCCAAAAATTGATCAAATGATAGATGCCACAGCGGATTATGAAAGAATGAGCTTCCTTGATGCCTGCTCGGGGTATAATCAGATCCCAATGAAACCAGAGGATCAGATTCACATGGCTTTCACCACAGAGCGCGGTTTATACTATTACAAAGTCATGTCCTTTGGCCTGGAAAATGCAGGAGCGATATATCAGAGGCTGATGCACAAACTTTTTTCCTCATTGCTCGGTAAAAACATGGAAGTATACATCGACGACATGGTGGTCAAATCTCGACAAGGTGTCACACATGTGGAAGATCTAACCGAGTGCTTCGACATACTCGATGCCTATCAAATGAAGTTGAACCCAACCAAATGCATTTTTGGGGTATCCTCTGGACAATTCTTGGAGTATGTGGTCAGCAAGAGGGGCATCGAGGCCAATCCGACCCAAATTGCCTCATTATCAGAAGTCAAGGAGCCTAGAACCATCTGAGATATTCAAGTTCTAACAGGCAAAGTCGTAGCCCTGAGCAGATTCATATCTCGCATGTCAGATCGTTGCCAGCCCTTCTTTCAGTGCATCAAGAAATCCACCAGCACCGCATGGGGGGCAGATCAAAATAAAGCTTTCGAGGAATTAAAAGCCTATCTGAGTGCTCCGCCCATATTAAGCTCTCCCGTCCCCAATGAGGATCTCTTTTTATACCTATCTGTTTCCAACTTTGCTGTGAGCTCTGTACTCTTAAGAGAAGACGAAGGCCAGCAGAAGCCAGTGTTCTACTGTAGTAAGATGTTGTTAGAAGCTGAAACATGCTACAACATGATGGAGAAATTGGTCCTCGTATTAATTATAGCAAAGAAAAAGCTCCGACAGTATTTTGAAGCTCATACCATTGTAGTTTACACGGACTATCCATTGAAACAGATCTTAGGCAAACCCGACCTCTCTGGAAGAATGTCCAAATGGGAAATTGACATCGGGATGTATGGCATACACTTCTCACCACGAAAAGCAAAGAAAGGGCAAGTACTGGCTGATTTCTTGGTTGAGATACAATCATTCACACCCGAGACCGCTCCTGAAATGATGAATTCTGAAGAAGAATGGGTGTGGACGATGCATACAGATGGGGCCTCCAATTCACAAGGGGCTAGGATTGGCGTCGTATTGGAGGCACCCTCTAGGTTACAGATTGAGGAAGCCATACTGTCGGAACAAGACGCCACGAATAACGAAGCCGAATATGAAGCCCTGGTCTATGGACTAGAATTGGCACGAAGCATGGGCATCAAGTGACTACGAGTCAGAGGAGATTCAAAACTAATTATAGAACAAGTGGCCGTCAATTTCGACACTAAGGCACCCCATCTGACCAACCTATTGGAAAAAGTATCTACATTAAAGTCACAATTCCAACAGTTAGAGCTCATACAAATACACAGGGAGATAAATCAGAAGGCAGATACCCTCGCAAAAAAACCTCTATGGGGGAATGTTCACGACACTCATAAATTTCCACAGCCCTTGCGCATGAAGCTACGACAGTTTGTTCCATCTCGACAGAACCAGAATGCTGGATGGACCTAATTATCAGATTTCTGACCAAATCCAAATTGCCTGCCAATGCGAAAGATGCAAAGCTTCTGCACCTTGAAGCTCAACGCTACTCCATTATCAATGGGACGTTGTATTGTAAATCCTATAATGGCCCTTACCTGCAGTGCTTGTGTAATGTCCTACGTTTTCGGGTACCTATAAACGACTCGGGTCGGGATTTTTCCCCCGGGTTAAGAATATTATTTTAAATAATATTATATTTTGTTTGTAAGTATTCCATGAGTTATTGCTAGCCAAAATATGAATTTTGTGATTTTAAAAGTCAAGATAAAACTTTCGGTCCTTGACCGACACAAAAACCCTGATCGGGTAAAAATCTCGGAAAATAAAATGAAAAATCATGGAAATTATATTTTGGGCATAAAATACATTCATAAAAGTTAAAGTTTGGTAAAAAATAATAAACCTAAAAGAAAATGGAAATTTTAAGGCATTTTGTGTTAAATGCCTAATTTTGCCGAAATGGGGAATTTTATTCCATGAATGGACCTTAGGTTAAATTTTATTATGTGATTAATTAAATTAAATGTGAGAGACATTTAATTTAATTAATTAATGTTAAGTTTGGTGATTAAAACTTAATAAGAGTGAAAAATGTGTCAAAAGCCAATTTGGACTTTTCTTCTTATGAAACATTTATTAACCTTTAATTTTTTATTTTTTTTTTATAAAACATAGATAAAATTTAAAAGGGTGGCCGGCCATGTGGTATTTTAGAGTGGTGTGAACCCAATTTTATAAAGATTAAATCCCATTTAATGAAGAAGTCAAGTGGGCAAGTGGGTAGAAAAGCACTCAAGTACTTTGTGATATTTTGAAGAGTTTTGTGAGCAATTCTAACTCTAAGAACCGACCACTCTCCCTCTCTCATTCACTCATCTGATTTTTGAAGACCTCTCAAAGTGTTCCCTCAATATTCAACCTCAAGAACACCAAGGAAAACTTGGAGGCTAAGTCTTGGTCTAGGAAGTATTTTCCCTAAGGTAAAGCTTCACTAATCTAGGCTTTTGTAAAGTTTTAAGCATAGAGTTTCAAATAGCTAATTAACTATGTTGTTGGGGGAAGTTGGTTAGGGTTTTTGAAAGGTTTTGGAGGAGCCAAAACTAATAGGAAGGTCCAAACCTTAAGCAAGAACACCAAAGAGGTAAAAAGTTTACTTTTGATGATTTTGTTGTAGGATTTTTAGTTTTAAGCATTATTTTGTATATTTAATGCTTAAAGTTTCTTATTGGTGATGTAATAAGGTTATGGCAGTTGTTTAATAATTTTTATGATGCTTGTGTATTGATTTTTGAAAATGGGAACCAAAACCCCCAAGGGTTTTGTAGGATACCCTAAAACAAAACATGTTTTGAGCTGTGACTTCCAAGGGGTCAAGCAGCCACTGTATATTTTTTTTGTAAAATTAAATTGTACTGTGATGTTGTTGAGATTGAGTACATAAAATTGAGCTTTTGAAACACTAAAAAATGTTTAGAAATGAGTAAGTTATGCTATTTCAAAGTTTAGGTAAAAAACTGTTTTTTCGTATTCTTATTTTCGGAACCAAGTTTGGACAGCCACTGTATAGGGCAAATGAACCCTGTTTTTCTAAAATTTTGCGGACATATTGCTGGAATAACCTATTATTCCACTGTAAAATTTGGTAAGAAAATATTGAACGGTTTGAAAGTTATTAACTGTCAAAGTTTGGAAAAAATAAGGACTTGAAAATAAGGTCATTTTTACCTCATTGTTGGAAAATGATTTCACCAATAAAAAATGCTCATTTTGACCTAATATTTTACAAAGACCTAAATGGCATAACAAAAATGGAATTGGGAAATTTTGGTAATAATTGGGTAAGTAAATTTCAAGTTATGAACTAATGAAGTATGTAGTTAAAAATGTGAAAAATAGACTTTTCACACTTAGTGTAAAAATGAGATTTTGGAAAATAAGGTAAAATGTAAAATTTTGCTTATTTTAAGATATAAATTGGTAAGTCTTGAAATTATATTTTCACTAAAATTACCTCTTTTAGTTTAAATGAATTATTTTTATTAAAGAGCTTTTATTCTTTCTAAAAATAAGAGATTTAATTTATTAATAGTTAATAAATTAAAAGAGGGTTTAAAACCCTATAATTTGAGAAAATAATTAAATGAATTATTTTTCTAGCAAGTAAAAATTGATTAATTGATTTTGAAAAATTAATTAGTCAAGATGGGAAATTTTTAACGGTTTTTCTAATTAAGAAAAAATATGCAATTTTCTTAAAACGGTTTTTAGATATTAAAACCTTAAGAAAAATAAAAGGAAAATGTAAGAGTTTATTTTCTTTAAAAATAATTAAGGAATTTATTAGTATTTTCTGGATATAATACTGGCTAAAATCTTACATATTTTAACTGACTAGTCAAAAGTGCGGGTTAATAGCGATATCTTGGAAGAATAAGATTTTTAGCGAATTGTGGGAAAATACCATTGTGATACCCGAGCCTAGGTATCGAGACCTTAGGATAGGCCTCCTCGAGACTTAGGGTTTAGTCTCGAATATTTTGTATGACTTTCCTTAATAGGTTTAAAACCAAATAAGGATTATAAATCCTTACAAATGACTTTTATTAAAATGACCAAACTGCCCAAAATAATAATAATGAAATATGAGTGCCATAATTAATCCGAGTATACTGTATGGATAACTACAGTATTGGCTAAGCGTAACTGGACTGAACGTTGGAGGGTGAAAACCTGCTGAGCGCTAAGGACTCCATGTAAGTCAACTTATATTGTATGGCTGCAACATGAAATGATTATTGTCTTGTATGTTAGTATAGGGATACATGCACATATATAGACTGTCATAGAAAGTTGCTTAGAGACATTAGTCTAGCGAGTGCTGATTTAGAAAATATGAACGGTAGATGTCCGTCATATCCTAGACGGTTGATCCCCGTCACACTGCTTGATTTTATTTATGTCCGGCTCATTACCGCGAAGAGTGGCCATGAGATGAGGATAAGCTGGTTAAACCTAGGGGCGCCAAAATAAATGGGACCTAGGGGCCCTCATGCTTACTTAATCATTGGACGGTTAGAATCCGAGTAAGTGCTCTGATAAGTTATTCCCGGATAGCAGCCGTGAATATTGGCCATTCAGTGAGAGTGCCTAGAGATACTAGGGGTTGCCAAGATTGAGTGAGGCTGAACACCCTAGGGGCAACTGCTCACCAGCACCACTGATTAACATAGAAGTCTCCGTAAAACCGTGTAAATTGGATTACACTCTTGAATAAGTAGCGATGCCCTAGGTAACACGATAGTTACCCTTGATGAGAATATTTATTGGCTAGATCTTAGTGTGGGGACTCGGTTCTCTTTTACAGATTAGCAATTATGTTGGAGGGCGCGTTACGCATGAATTGTTGGAAATTGTCGAGCGTTGGTATCGAATTATATGGTGATATAATATATCTGCTTGCTCAGGGATTTTCTGAGTGCAGGGATATAATTGTTGATAAGATATAGTTGTGATATAATATATCTGCTTGCTCTGGGATTTTCTGAGTGCAGGGATATAATTGTTAATAAGATATAGTTGTGATATAATATATCTACTTGTTCTGGGATTTTCTAAGTGTAGGATTTTTATCTAGTTATGAATTAATTTATCAATGGTTATCAGGCATGACCATAAGTTTGCCAAGATGCTTTAACTTCCTTGAAATTGATTGTGTAGGGTCCGGAACCCTAATTCTCTATCTGCTTTGTTTGAAAGTTGATCTTACTAAGCGTTTTCGCTTACCTAGTTGTTTCATGTTGTAGGTAAGGGCAAGGGCAAGGCAGAGCAGTGAGCGCTGGAGTCTTCCTTGCAAATGTACATGTGGACCGACCTTTTGGGAAGCCTTTTTATTTTTGGAAATGTTGTGTAATTTTCCTAAACTAGGCTCACTCTAATCTTTATAAAACATGTTTGTAACTAAATGTTAAGTATGGCCATACGACTTTTTAAAAAGTTTTTTTTTCTATGGGTTTTTGAGACATTTTGTTAAATGAAAACATTTATATTTCTGCATTATCGAGTCTTGAAAATCCGGGTTGTTACAGCTTGCGCCCCACAGAAGAAAAAAGATTATTAGAAGAAATCCATGAAGGAGCATGTGGGAACCACGCAAGGGGACGAATATTAGCACACAAAGCACTCATGGCGGGGTAATACTGGCCATACATGATGACAGAGGCACGTGACTATGCGAAGAAATGTGATAGATGCCAGCGTTTTGCACCTACCATCCATCAACTGGCACAAATCTTGCATTCTACTGTCGCCCTATGGCCATTTGTGAAGTGTGGGATGGATGTAGTTGGAGAACTACCCAGAGCCGCTGGAGGAAAGCAATATGCATTGTTGGCCACTGATTACTTCACGAAATGAGTTGTAGTAGAGGCTCATGTTACAGTCAGCAAAACAAACACCGTGAGTTTTATATGGAAGTATAACATCTGCCAGTTTGGGATCCCAAGGGAAATAGTCGTTGATAACGGAACCCCGTTCCAAAATGCTAAAGTACAAGAACTGTGTGACACATACAAAATAAGGTTAAGCTTTGCCTCTATTACCTATCCCCAAGGCAATGGCCAAGCAGAGGCTTCTAACAAAGTCATTTTTGCCAACATTAAAAAGAACCTAGAAGATAAAAAAGGCGCGTGGGTAGATGAATTACCAAAGGTACTGTGGGCATACAGGACAACAAAAAGAACCTCCACAGGCGAGTCGCCCTACGTTATGGTAGACGGAACAGAAGCCATTATCCCTACAGAGGTAGAGCTGCCAACACTTCGCACAGAAATCGCTTCTGATCTGACCACGAACAACGAGTAGCTAACCCACAACCTCAACCTCTTGGACGAATTACGTATGATAGCACAAATTAGACATGAAAAATACCAAAAGGCAGCAGAGCGCTATTAAAACAAGAGGGTCCACTCACGCTCATTTAAGAAGGGAGATTGGGTAACAAGCTAGAGCCTAACTGGCAAGGTCCTTATGAAGTCACAGAAGCATTGGGGCGAGGATCTTACACTCTCAAGAACATACATAGTGGCAAAAATGTACCACATACTTGGAATTCAATTTCTTTAAAACATTACTACTATTAATAGATGTATGTACTCCAAACTTTAAAAGTAATAAAGCAACTTTCCTTTCTTACATTACTCTATGATACTTTACTTAGTCAACATTTGCTGACGCAAATCTGCATAAGGAATCTTTCCTGACGCACCATAAACAGTACACACATGTGAACATTGCCACACTACTTGATCTGCACTAGGAGCTACTATTACATGCATACTTTAATATGTTCTTACCTACATATATTGGTTAAAACATTATTCACGTGCACAACACCCCACCTACCACACCCAATATAAATATGGCCATGTGATGATCAATTCAACACACGAAACACAAATAGAGGTGTGATGTTTCCATCACTCTACTAATTCTCTCACGAGCAAAGGCTTACCATTTCGCCTAGCCAACCTTTAACCAACGAGTTGTTCTACTTCACTCGTGGCATCTGCACAATGTGTTCCGCATCAGAGATCGCATTACACAACCAAATGTGTTCTAATGTGACCTGACTAAATCAACGGGGAGTTAGGGCCAGCCATTTCGCAGTCTAATATGACCTGACTACACGAGTTTGGCTGTCCAGCCAGGGTAATTTTCACCATCTACCCTGTCCTCTTACTTTGCTGAGCAATCAGAGGAGCCTCATCGGGCTGAGCAAACAGAGGAGCCCCGCCCATGCTGTCTAATCCGCCTTGACTACTATAGCAGAACCATCAGACACCCCACTTCGGCTCTGCCTCAGTTACGAAGTAACTGGTTGGGCAATCCAAGAGTGGGAGGAAGTTTTCCAGCACTCATACCTACATCTTACTCACTAGCTGCCTTTGTTGAGTTTGTTGGCCCACCCCCACCTCCAGGGAGCCTATCTCACCAAAAGGAACCTAATAAACCAAGGTATGAGTGCAATGGAAAGATGACCGATCTCAGGCTTTGCCTCTCTTGGCTCTGCCTTGGCGCCTAGCCCCGTATGCTGTGTTCTGCGTCCGAGCTCAGCCACGTCGCCTCCTCTCACAAATGGTAGAGCATCTAACTTTCTCTTTCACGCACCCAAGGGGACGACTTAGTTCTAAGGAGAGAACAACGCACTCAACTCTCTCAATGAACACAAGAGCAACACACTCAACTCTCTTAGCGATCGCATGAATAATGAACATAAGTTTTGTAAATCAATAACTTATCAAAAGATCAATTTTATTTATAAAATATGTTATGTTAAATATCACTTTACAATTATTTACATAACTGTTCATCATTTTTGTTTGAGACACACATAACGTTACTTGTTACATACAACTTCTGTTACTGACTAATCCCACTTAATACGATGCATATACTCCGCCATCGCACTCTCTAGCTTCGGATGACCTAACCCATAATGCCCACGTTGAGTACAGCCACTATGGCTTATCAAAGATTCGCCTCAGAAATGACACGTTCACCCAGTCACGGTGTTCACCTGAAATGGAAATATCATCAGAACCATTCAACCGCCTTAAATTTATGCACCCATGACTAACTCCACACTTAACTGGGCATTCTCTCCCACCATCTGTATGGGTTTCTTCTATATCTCTCACCCTGAAGCCTAAAGGGTCTGTGACGCCTCTCATCAACACACGTCAATCGAACTTCACAAGCTGCAATATTATCATTTTCATCATATCACACAGACATATTCAAAAACAGATAACACAAAACACAACGTATTTTTATATACGATACAGTTCTACATATACAATGTACATCGTCTCTATACTATGCACATCATTACAACTAACACTGCCCAAAAAATAATGACAAAAAGAAGAGGATAGACACATATGTCAAAAAATAAAAAGCTATGTTGACCATTCTACGACATCTCTTTCACTCCTCGACATTGCTTCTGTCGCTAGTGTCAACGCTCTGTCCGCTTCTTTTTCTGCTACCTTCTGTGCAGAAATCTCTCCAGCAGCCTCTGCAATGGAAATAGTACTCGAGACAAAAGCCACCTGTCCTGCAATATCGCCTTCTTCGATAGGTTCCCCACTTGCAGTATAGATCAAACCCAGGGCATCACCCCTTTGCCTCAATTTCTCCAGGTGCTGCATTGGGTAGTTGATTTGCAGATCCCCAAGCTCACTGAGGTACTGATCAACGTCATATTCTCTGACCTTCACATCTATACTTTTACAGTACATCTCCAGCTTAGTCCATTTCTCCTCTGGGGTCTACTTCTTATTGTGCAACACAAGATCCAGATATTTGGTAGTATCCACTTTGGCAATTCTTACAAACTTACGTTCGGTAATCTCACGATCTCTGATGCGTTGCCTCATGGCTTCCACTGCTGCCTTTTCCATCTTCTGGAAAACAAACATGTCGATCACTTAATACATAATACCCGAATATCAACCATACCATCACCATAATAGTATCTACATTACATACCTCGACCATTTCTTTCAACTGTCGCTCGCTTTTGGCTATGACCTCCTCTTTCTCCTTCAACTTAGCGTTTAGCTGCAGCTCTGCCTCCAGCTTCTGCTTACGTACATTTGTAACATTCATCTCCGACCCCTCCACCTTCCATTGCAACTCCTTCCTCTCCTTCTCCCACAAATCCTTATCTGTTTGCAAAGACACCACATCATCCTGCAAATCATTGATCATGTTATTCAACATCTCCATCCGCTTCTCATGTTGCACGCAAAACTAGCTCTTCTCCATCCAATTGTTGATCATCGTCACTAACTCTGCCTTCAGCTTGTTGTTAGGAAAACTTATACAGGATCTTTATTTATTTTCATGTTGATCTAATATTAAACAAATTAATATGAGATAACCTAGAACATGTTTCTAAAATTGAATTAAAAGAGAAACAAAGACAAGAATACTTGCAGTATATGCAGCGGAATGAAAGAGTCCTTCCTTCAGTTTCTCTAACTCTTGTATCCTTTCTGTCGCAGAGTATTATCAAGAAACTGAACCGATCTTCTATTTTCTTCACAGTCTTCCAATGTATCCTTAGAATCACCTAGACTAGTGTGGGAAATTCTCAACACATGAGATAGATACAGAGAGAAGAAGAGAAAATAACAAAGAGGCTTAGCAAATGACTTGTGTTTAGAGAGAATCTAAAACTATCAGAAAACCAATGATTAAACTTATCTGTCGTCTTGGAAATCTGAACTTATGACTTCTCTCTAAGCACTCCTTTTATAGACTCAATTAGGCCATTTAATTTAATTAAAAAATCAATAAAATAATAGCCAATTTGATGCCCTAGGTCGAAATTATCATGGGCTTTAGGCTCGTGAAATTTCCCATTTGATTATAAGCCCATTGAACTTGAAATCAAGGCTTGTATTATTTTCTATTGATTTGATTAATTAAATCCTTTATCAAATTAATTATTTATAATTTGAACCTTGATTTAAACTAATTTATTAATTTAGATACCAATTTATCTTAATTAATAAATATGCCCTAGTTTCTCTTTTCTTCTTCTCAAATTACATAACTCTGTGAAACTATCAAAAATTGACCTAGTCAACTTTGATAATTCTAATTGATAATTAAATCAATTAATTGAGACTATCTAGATGATTTTATCCAAGGTACAATGGGGGCCATGGGCCTATGAAATCAAGCTCCAATAAGTTATCATAAATCTAACAAATAAATTTACTAACTTATTAATTCCTTGTGACTCTACTATAGACTCGGAATTGCACTCTTGAATTCATAGAACACTCTACAACAAATATAGATACATTATTAATTATCCATCGTTACAACCATAATTGTCACTCAATCCTCTATAGACGATCTACAATGAGATAGGACTAAAATATCGTTTTATCCCTCATTGTATTTTATCCTTAAAACACTTAGTTCCTTGTAAATGATATTTTAGTAAACTAATTTAATTACTGAAATGAGATCTCTATCATTTAACACCTTGAACCAAACTAAAAGGAAACCATCATTTCACTTCTTCATCAGAAACTATAGATGTTCATATCTATGATTAACACTCCCATTCAATTATACTACTGAGTTCGCAAGATGTAAGTATGGGCTAGTCCGTAGGGTAAGCTGGTAACAAATAAGTCAAAGAACTCAAACAATACAATCAGTTAGAACACTAACCACTCACAATTGAGATTGAATGAACCTATGGTCAACTATATGATATGACTAGAATAGATAATAACGATATGTTTACTTATCTTATCAACTGTCAATATCGGTCCTGTTCGATGTAACAAATACATCCGATCTTATCTACTTTGCTAATGTTCTGGAAAGAACATAACACTACAATGTGTAAGTAGATTATATCATAGATTGGTAAGTCAATGTAAATCCTGTGCACCGACTAATCTTAGGCTAACTTATTTTGAACATATAGTCATATTTATATTCCACTGTGATTACGTCACTATAAATAAGATTAGCTATATGCTTGGGATTTAATAGAAGTTTATATTAAAAAAATAATCATGAAAATAAAACATGTGAGCAAAGTGATTGACCAAGTAAAAAAATGATTTCTATTCTTTTATTGATAATAAAATGAGATTACAAAGAATTTGGGTTTTAATTAGGGCATAAAACCCCAACACTTGTCACGCTCCATCTTTAGTTCGACAAACCAAACCAACTTTGCCTCAGTGGATGCCACCTTCTCCTTCACCTCTGCCAGCTCTGCTTCTAGCTTTTTTACAGCCTCTGCCAACACATCGCGGTTAGCTTTGGCCACCCTTCTCCCCGCACGTTCCTCCTCGAGCATGGCCGCCTGTTTAGCCATCTTAGAGCGGTTATGAACAACCGCTGCATATTCCCTCCTAGCAGCAGACGCGCACACATAGCTCTGCAGAAATTCAATACATTTGTCAAAAGTCAATGCAACACACAATACATGAAAAAATCTTAATACATATAGGGTATTCACACATATATTCTAGCAATCAGAACTCACCATCCATATATGATCAGACACTTGTTGCAACAAATCACCCTGACCACTCAGCAACCCAACTGCTTCAGCAGGACGATGCGACCTACTGATGCGCAACATCTCCTCCATCACCTCCGTTGACGCGGTGGGCACAAAGTCTGGCAACCCCTCTGTTCTACCTATTGCTTCTATCCCTACTAGCGCGATAACAAAAGCAACGGGGGTAACCAGTTCCCTGCCTCCTGCTAGTGATGACACCACGAGGCTATCAGACGCCAGCGCAACTAATCCCATCTCAAGGAGTTGTGGCATGGAAGGATGAGCGAACAACCCTTCGCCAACATCCTCAACTAGTTCACTCGGCAAAAACACCGACGTCCACACCACAGAGGATGTCAATTGCTCTAGGAAGGTGTTGGGCGAGTCAAAATTGTTCGTCATTTCTAGGGACACGATAATGACCTCCCCTGTGGACGTCCCTACTGTTGCAGAAGCTGGGCGAGCATCAGCACCTGAGCTTTGGCCTCCTACAGCCTTAGCAGCTTCTGATCTCTGAGGAACAAGAGTAGTTTTCGAAGTGATTGCTTGGCTAGCATCTATTTGATGTGAAGGACTACCTATGGTTTTTGAGTCACCCCCGAAAGCATCCTATAAAAAATAGTTCTTACAGGAGGCAGGGGCAGGACGTTTCCCCTCTAATCCTTGCCTGATAGTAGGGCTGGTGTCAGATCCTCTAGTCTAGGTAGAAACAGAAGCCACCACCTCTGTGGAGCCAAGAAAGGCGTTGGGAGATCTCGCCCCCACTAGCATGTCCTCAATCGCCCATGTAAGAGCTGTCGTCTCTGGTTACTTGAATGTTGCAGAAGACAGAGCCACTGGGAGCAAGTAGTTTTTTAAGCCCTCTCCCAGAGAGGATTCTGGTGCGGAGGAAGAAGGGGATTGCTTAGCTTGAAGAGCAGCGAGGGCAGATCCCAGAGGCATTTTAGGCAGAGTCAGAGCCTGCCCAACTGGCAATTTCCCAGGCTTAAGCTTAGGAATTGTCAAAGAAGAGCCTCCGGTGGTAGAGGCAGACCCTTTCGGAATACGGAGCTTGGAAAAACTACATTTCCCATCGTCCAAATCCTCATCAGAAGATTCTTCCCAAGACTTCCTTTTTCTCAAGGCGTCCTTTGGCAGAGGCACCTGCTGGAGAGGTTGGATTTCCAGAGCAGCAGAGGGCGTAGAAGACCGCCTGTGTATATGAGAGGATCTGCGAGCCAAAGAAGATTTGTCCGGGGAGGTTTCTGCAGCGTGGGGTGGCTCAGAACCATCTCTCTTTTTGCTTTCAAGGGCCCCTTGATGCTTGGCGCATGCTGCAAAGGTCTCAGAACACACCCTTTTGTACTTAGTCTTTGATAATGTCAGAATTGAGGAGGCAGGGGGAGACCTTTATAAGAACGCTCCCAACTGCTTCGCACATGTAGCCATAACTTTGGCAAGGGACATGTCGCCCTTCTACATTCTGATTCGCATGGCCCCTAGATCAGTTCAGTCCAGGAAGTAGAGGCGAGTCATAATTTGCATACAGTAGGGATTCATGACCCCCCCTGATGCTAATGGCGTTCTCTTTAGACTCATGCAGTAGACCCTTCTCTGTCAGCAGACTTTGCCTCTCAGGGTTCATGCTGACTTGAGGCCAAGAAAAATCTGGGGCATAAGGCAAAGTTAAGGCACAGAGGATTGTGTGAACAGTCAATCATTTATAACAAAAAATATACACATAAGAAGAATAAGAACTAAGCAAAGGCGAGGCTCACCTCTTATGAAAACCCTAGCAAGGGGGAAGATTTCTTGGGGCAAAAATTCAGGGTACCATGCGCCTCCGACTGCGAAGAAGTACTTGTTCCAATTCCTGTGGGAGCTGTCAAAGTTAGTGAAAATTGTTCTGTCCTTCTTGGGGGAAAGATAGAAGGTCTTCCAGGGCTTGCCTTCTATTGCCTTGTTAGTCGACTTGGTGAAGCATGCATAAATGTCATTTGATTGGATGTCGATGTTCCTGAGAGCTCTAATCATCTGAGCCCCAACTATGGATTGAATGGCATTTGGAAGGAACTGTGAAATGTGAGCCCCGAAGTTCGAAATTATTTGAACCAGCAGAGCAAGAAGTGGAAATCGAAGCCACTCAATGTGCCTCAGACTCATGACGCTCTCACTAGGCTTGACCACATCCTTAAACCACCATTCTTTTAGTTCATGGTCCGTGTGCATTCAGACTGTGACATTGTCTGGGATATCGAACGACTTGAATATGTGGTCAAGTGTAGCTTTGTAAACTTCACGGTATACAGGTTCGGGAGATGAACATGAAGCCATGGTTGCAAAAATTCAAGTGATTGATTTTTTGTAGAAGAGAAATGGGTGAATGAACTTAGGGTTTTTTCTTTGTCTTTCTCTGAAGAAATCGAAAAGAGAGGTAGCTGGTTTGAGAATGGAATGAAGTGATTTGGAACAACAAAATGAAAAAGGAAATGCCACAATTGAGTGTAATGCTTGGTAATTGTGTTCTCATTAAATTCAAAATGACATTTGCCAGGATTCACTATGATTGTGTGCACGCAGTGATCCTCGATTAAAGGGAAGCGACGACGTTGGGCAAATTTTTTGAAGATGAAGAGTCGGCCCAAGATTTGAACGGTCTGACGAGCATACCACATTCAAAACTTGGGCCGAGGGGCATCTGTTGGGCTCAAAATATTCGGCCCAAAATTTTTGCTATTTTGGTAAAGTAAAACAGAGCATTTAGGCCCGGGCAGAGGAGCTAGAATCAGAGGCCGTGGATCAGAGGCGGGCCTGGCCTCTGCATACCTGAAAGATCCGAAAGCATTTTGGTGGGAAATTCAGTTATTCCTTCAACCAATCAGGGAGTAGACTTAATCGACTAACTACTTAGTATTTATTTTTCACCCTATAAATATCATGACCTCATTTAGAGAAAGTATTAGAATCTGACTTAAGCATCAGAGTGTCTTTCTTGCAGGTACTCCTAGACAGTTCGATGGTCGTTGGAGCCATTTTCATCACCGGAGAGAGATCAGAGAACTAGGGTTTGGCAGCAAGTACCTCCAAATTTAGAAAGACAATATTGTTGCATCAACATATGGTATCCTTATTGGAGAAAAAAGGCCCGTCCATGGTTCTTGGGAAAATGTTGCTCTAAATGTGGTGGAGTGTTGGATCAGAATAAAGGGGTTTCCACCAAAATCTCTGACCAAAAATAATGTTGAAGGAATTTTTGGAATGGCAGGAGATGTGGCAGAGGTGAAATGGATCAACCCAAGTTTAATTCTTCTCAGAGATGTAGTATGTGTGAAGATCAAAATTCCCTTCCAAAGACTTGTCTTTGTGGGCAGGTATATTCTAAGTGATGGACAAAAGTGTGGGGTACAGTTTAAGTTTGATGTCATGCCCCTCCTATGTTACGAATGTGGTATAATGGGACATGAGCAGAAAGAATGCAAGAAGGAGATGGTGATGGTGGAACATGTTTCAGGAAAGAAGACTCCCCTGTATGGCAACTGGCTTAAATTGGACAGTGAGAAAAAAATTGCTTTAATTTGCCAGAGTTCACAAGTGTGATGCAAGAAACCAGGATTCAGACGACAAGAGCTCCGATGATGAAATATCAGGTTGGCTATTTGAAGGAGATGGAAAGCCAAATATCCATGGAAGGTGGAAGAACCAAAAAGACGAGATTGGAGGGAACTTTGAATTTGGCAGCACATGCTAAAAGTGGTTCTTCCCAAGGTGATTTATTGAAGACACATAATAAGCTGGCTTTTGATCATAGTCAGCTTAGTGAGGTACAAGTGGAACTTGATAAGAGTGACAAGAAGAGTCAAATGAAGGATGAGGTGGCAAGTGGGAAACGACGAATACAAGAGGCTTCTAGCATCAGGAATACGAAACCAAAATCAACATCCCTTAATCTGGGGCATCTTAATAGAGCAACCATGAACCAGAGCCCCAAAACTGGTGTGATTTCTTCAAAGGCTGAAGAACCACAAAAATAAAAGGGGCTGATCTGAAGGTTTGGTGCGAAGAATGATAGTAAGACTAAGGAGGGAAGGAAAAATGATAAGCCAAACAAGAAGAGAGCAACAATGGATAATGACGAAAGCATCCCGATGGATACCGAAGAAGGAGAAGGCCATAATAGATCCAAAAATACGAACAGACTCCCTCAAGGAGAAGAAGAGACAAAGAGTGAAGCAAAGCAATACAGATGAATAAGGGAGGCAGGTAAACTTAGAAGCTGTCAATGGGAAGAAGGTGGAGGACTCAAGAGAGGTAATTTATGTGAACATAGATTTGATCCCTTCACAAAATGTTAATGAAGCGACAAGCCTAGAATTACTAGGCCACCGAGCACAATGAAAATCCTATGTTTGAACGCCCAAGGCCTAGGCAATCTTAGGACGTTAAACACTCTACAGTCTCATGTAAATGGGAGCAAGCCTAAGTTAATTTTTTTGTCTGAAACAAAGCTACAACCAACGCAGGTGGATTTTGTTACAAAAATATTGGGTTTCTGTAACGCCCTGGTTACCCCAGAACAGTTATGGGGAACGGTGAACCATAAATTTGACTCGCTACCCGAATCCTTTGGTTAAAAACGTGCTCTAAGTGTTATTAACAGGATAAGGTGAAAAACCAATAAAAAGGAAATGATATATTTTATTAAATGCATAAAACTATACATGGACCCATAAAAACATTTACAAGTTATTTACAACTCAAAATGGTTATTACTGTTTCAAATTTACAAACCCGCCGACCTAAGCGGCAAAAATAGGGTAAACCCACTAGTTCCTCTGAGAACTCCTTGGCCGTGGTGGTCAAGCGGCCATGTATGTACACATCACCACCTAAGCTCTCCACTCAAGGCTAGGTGAGCTTTTCTTTCCCTTTACCTGCACGACATAGCATCCATGAGCCAAAACCCAGCAAGAAAACACAGTATTGCATATAAACATTATCAAATGATTATTATTATTATAATCACATAGAGCTTATAACTCTAAACAGATGAGTGAATATCACTTGAGGTTCTGGTAAACCATAATGAGTGACTGATAAGCAGGTCACTAATTTAAACAGATGAATGACTGCTGGGTAAGTCACTAACTTAAATAGATGAGTGACTGCTGGGTAAGTCATTAGCTTAAACAGATGAGTGACTGCTGGGTAAGTCATTAGCTTAAACAGATGAGTGACTGCTGGGTAAGTCACTAGCTTAAACAGATGAGAGACTGATGGGTAAGTCTCTAACTTAAACAGATGAGAGACTGATGGGTAAGTCTCTAACTTAACAGATGAGTGACTGATGGGTAAGTCACACAAGCGCTTTTAGTTTTCATCGAACTTGAGGTCGGTCCGGTATTAACGCTCTTCTGAGTCATTTAATGTAGATGTCAATTAGATCTAATCTTTATTGGCTTGCATTGAACACGCTAAGGCCGTTCTGACTTATGAGTCAGCATTGTGTGACCAGTGCCCAGTACCACTGTCGAACTTGACTAATAAGTCCCAACTTCACAGTTGATACCGACACCTTTGCCAATTCTGACTAATTAGTCAGTACCATGCACAAGTGAGCAAGATTTGCTAAGAATTCAATAATCGATCCATGTTCACATTTACACATTCAACATGCCTCATAAATAACCATGCATGTCACATATGGGGTGCAGTTTTCTTACCTCTGATTCGAGCGAGAATGAATAAAAGAACGACCCACTAGAACGATCTAACTTTTAGCCCTTTAGCGGTCACCTAGTCATAACCAAATATAGGATACCATCAATAAAATGAACATCAAAGGTTCCCAAACCAAGATCTAGCCTCCGGGACATCAATCCCCACTAATTCGGGTAGTAGGAACCCTCTCGAGGCCTAAATCCAAGTTCCCGAGGCCAAAACACTCAAACGGGCTCAAACCTATCCAAGGGCTGCGGCCCTAACACCTTGGGCCGCGGCCCCCAGCCACTCCAGGAGCAAGGGCCATGGCGCCCAGCAAGGCCAAACTTGCTCCACCAGCTTCTTCGAGCTAGGGCTGCAGCGCCCAAGAACAGGGCCGCGGCCCCCAACCCAGAACCATCCCCAAACTCATTTTCCATCATCCCAAAGCCTCCAAAATCATACCTAAACACTTCCAAATCATCAAATCAAAGTTCTCAAGCTTCCCAATGATCCAAAACCATCAAATCCCGAGGCTCAAATGAACCAAAAACTCAACGATTCACAAAATCCAATTCTAAGCTTAGAAACTCTAAAAGCTTAAAACTTAAAACTTAAGTTACCTTTGATTGGGTTGTTTCTCGTCAAATACTTCGGTCAAGAAGCTTCTAATCTTTCCTAGGATCGCTATGCCTCAATCCTCGCTTGATTCCGACTCCTAGAACTCAAGATTTCCTTGAAAATGCTTCGATCGGTAAAATGAACTAACGGGAAGAGAACGAGAGGTTTTCTAACGTACGGTTCTATCTGACAAGCTACTTCAAGCTTAAGTAACCTCAAATAAAACCTAGGGCTCGGGGTCCCAAAAACACCTCTGGGAACATTATAGTCAAAACTTCTAGAATTTCATCCTGATCTCAATAACTCCCAATTTATCATCAAATAACATTCTCATATCTCAATATCCCAATAAAAGACCCCAGTTATGACAAAACCGCTAATTCACAATATAAGACCGTTTCACGTCGAATAGCTCGAATATATCTCCATAATAATGGGATCTCATTCACAAATCACAATATGGAACCAAATACACAAATATGCCTTCAACGGGCCAAATTGCCAAAATATCATAATAATCAAATGTGGACCCACATGCATGCATATAACATCATATTATAATATAATTCACATAAACATGCATACATTCATTTAATGGCATAATTAAACAGTTATGGCCCTCCCGGCCTACTAATCCAGCCATTAAGCCGCATTAAGGATTTCAGGGCACTACAACTATCCCCTCCTTACAGAAATTTCATCCTCGAAATTTACCTGAACAGCTCGGGATACTGATTCTGCATATCTGACTCCAGCTCCCAGGTCGCTTCCTCGACCTTGCTATTCCTCCATAATACCTTATCCAAAGGTATCGTCTTATTCCTAAGGACCTTATCCTTTCTGTCAAGAATCTGGACTGGCTGCTCCTCAAAGGAGAGATCTGCCTCAAGCTCAAGATCTTCATAGCTCAAAATATGATTCACATCAGATACATACCTCCAAAGAGCCGAAACATGAAATACATTATGCATGGCAGACAACGCCGGTGGCAAAGCCAACCTGTAAGCCACCTAACCAATCCTCTCCAGGATCTTAAATGGACCTACGAACCTAGGGCTCAGCTTTCCCTTCTTCCCAAACCTTCTCACCCCTTTCCATGGCGAGAATCTAAGGAAGACATAGTCTCCCACTTGGAAGTCCACGTTCCTGCACTTGGGATCTACATAGCGCTTCTGTCTACTTTGAGAAGCGAGCATCCGAGCTCTAATATTCTCAATGGCCTCATTGGTCCTCTGAACTGCCTCAGGACCTAAGTATCTCCTTTCAACTGTCTCATCCCAATGAATGGGAGATCTGAACTTCCTACCATACAACTTCTCATAAGGTGCAACCCCAATGGTAGATTGATAACTGTTGTTATAGGAGAACTCTATCAAGGGTAGATACTTACTCCAAGATCCACCAAAGTCCAGCACACATGCCCGCAGCATGTCTTCCAATATCTGGATTGTCCTCTCAGATTGCCCATCTGTCTGAGGATGATAAGCAGTACTGAACTTCAACTGTGTCCCCATGGCTTTTTGTAAACTCCCCCAAAACTTGGAAGTAAAAGTAGGGTCTCGATTTGACACGATCGACCTAGGCGCTCCATGAAGGTGCACGATCTCTCTCACATAGAGATTTGCATAGTGATCAACTGTATAAGTAGTCCTCACTGGCAAGAAGTGAGCTGACTTGGTTTAGCGATCCACTATCACCCAAATAGAATCATGCTGACCAACAGTCCTGGGTAAACCCACCACGAAATCCATCGTGATGTCCTCCCACTTCCACTCTGGGATATCCAGAGGCTGCAATAACCTTGTCGGCCTCTGATGCTCAGGCTTGACCTGTTGACATGTCAAGCACTTAGCCACATACTCTACTACATCTCTCTTCATCCCCGACCACCAATATAACGATCTCACATCCTGATACATCTTCGTGGTGCCTGGATGCAAAGAGTAAGGTGTAGTATGAGATTGATCCAGAATCTCTCGCCTAAGAGCAGTGTCTAATGGAACACATATCCATCCCTTGTATCTCAACAAGCCTAACTCAAACACTGAATAATCTCTGGATGCTCCAGCCAAAACATCCTCTCTGATCTTGATCAGCTGTGAATCCCTCAACTGACCTTCCTTGATTCTCTCTAACAGTGTAGACTGTAGCATAATATTAGCCAACTGGCCCACCAGCAACTCTATACCAGCTCTGGTATATCATCTGCTAACTCTCTAGCTATCATCCTCATACCATAAATCTGTCCCGGACCCTTCCGGCTTAAACCATCAGCTACCACATTGGCTTTTACTGGATGATACAAAATCTCATAGTCATAATCTTTTACTTACTCCAGCCAACGCCTTTGTCTCATATTCAAGTCTTTCTGGGTGAAGAAGTATTTTAGGCTCTTGTGGTCTGTATAGATCTCACACTTCTCTCCATAAAGATAATGCCTCCATATCTTTAAAGCAAAGACCACAACCGCCAACTCCAAATTATGAGTGGGATATCTCTTTTCATACTCCTTCAGCTGACGAGAAGCATAAGCAATTACCTTCTCTGACTGCATCAGAACATAACCCAAACCCTGATGAGAAGCATCACAATAAATCACAAACTTCTCTTGATCTATCGGAAGACTCAGGATCGGGGCTGTAATCAATCTCTACTTCAGTTCCTGAAAGCTGTTCTCACATTTATCTGACCACACAAATTTCTGGCTCTTGCGTGTCAGCTCAGTCAATGCAGTAGCAATCTTTGAGAACCCTTCCATGAAACGCCTATAATAACCTGCCAATCCAATGAAACTTCTAACCTCAGAAGCATTCTTTGGCCTTGGCCAATCTCTGACCGCTTCAATCTTTGTTGGATCTACCTTAATCCCCTCCTTACTGACAATATGCCCAAGAAAGGATACCTGAGATAACCAGAACTCACATTTCTTGAACTTTGCAAACAGTCTGTGTTCCCTCAGTCTCTGTAGAACCAACCTCAGATGCTGCTCATGCTCTAACTCTGACTGAGAATATACTAGAATATCATCGATGAAGACAATCACAAACTGGTCCAAATAATCCTTTAACAATCCGTTCATCAGATCCATAAAAGTAGCAGGGGCATTCATCAATCCAAATGACATAACTAAGAGCTCATAATGCCGATACCTGATACGAAAAGCAGTCTTCGATATGTCTCCCTCCTTGACCCTCAACTAATGATAACCAGAACGAAGGTCGATCTTTGAGAATACCTTCTTACCTTGCAACTGATCAAATAGATCATCTATCCTTGGCAAAGGATACTTGTTCTTGATTGTCAACTTATTCAGTTCTCTGTAATCAATGCACATCCTCAGAGAACCATCTTTCTTCTTTACAAACAGAACTGGCGCACCCCAAGGTGAGAAACTAGATCTAATAAAACCCAAATCTAACAGTTCTTGCAACTACACTTTTAATTCTTTCAACTCAGCTGGGGCCATTCTGTAAGGTGCTCTAGACACTAGCTCCGTCCCTGGTGCCAGTTCTATAACGGACTCAATTTCTCTGTGCGGTGGAAACCCTGACAAATCTTCTGGAAACACATCCAGGAATTCACAAACAAGTCTGGTCTCTTCTGGTCTCACTGGCACGACCTGGGTGGTATCAACCACATTGGCTAAGAATCCAATGCAACCTCCTTGTAATAGATCCCTGGCCTTCAATACAGGAATCATAAGTATACGAGGTCCATGCACAATACCAACAAACACAAAAGGATCCTCACCTTCAGGCTCAAAGGTGACCATCTTCCTTCTGCAATTAATGGTTGCCCCATACTTTGCTAACCAATCCATACCCAATATCATATCAAAGTCAGTCATAACCAACTCTATCAAATCCACTGATAACTCTCTACCCTCCACTGTCACTGGCAAAGATCTGACCCATCTCCTGGATACCACTAACTCTCCAGTGGGTAACAAGGATCCAAACCCCACAGCATAAAAATCACAGGGTCTACACAGTCTATCAATAATACTACTAGCAACAAAAGAATGTGTAGCACCAGAATCAATCAATACATTATAAGGGGTTCTAGCACTAAGAAGCTGACCTGTAACAACTGAGGGAGAAGCCTCAGCTTCTGCTTGAGTCAACGCGAACACTTGAGTTGAGGCCAAGCTGTCCGCTTTCCTGGGTTCTTCTCTTCTGACCCGAGGGAAATCCTTCTTAAAATGACCTACTGCTCCACACAAGTAGCAGGCCTTTGCCCTACACTCTCCCAAATGACGCCTCTTTCATCTAGGGCATTCAAGACGAGTCTTCCAGGGTTCACTGCCACCTGGACGACCCATTGTATTACCACGGGACCGTCTATCAGGACCTGGAACTGGGAAGGTGTCAGGAACCTTCTTCTTCTGATCACTGGGGCCTCCACCCCTACCTGAACCCACAAATGGAGGACCTGGCCTCCTGAACTCCTTTCTGGCTGCATTGTCATGCCAGATCCTGTTCTCTGCACTCTCAGCTGTGAGTGCCTTCTCAACCACCTGTGCATAGGTAGTAACCCCAGCCACAGTGGTGATACGTACATCACGAGCTAATCAGGGTTGTAGCCCCTGAAGAAATCTCTTTCTTCTGGTCCCATCAGTGGGCACTAATTCCATGGAAAATTTCGCCAAACGATCAAACTTTAAGGCATACTCAGTGATTGACAAATTTCCCTGAAGTAGCTTAATGAACTCCTCGGCCTTTACCGCCTTGATAGCATCATTATAATATTTCTCATTAAACAAAGTCTGAAACTCTTCCCAACTCAGGGCATTAACATTTCTGGTTTGCGTAATAACCTCCCACCAGATTCGGGCATCCTCCTGAAATATATAAGTGGCACATGCCACCCTCTCGTTACCAGCCACCCTCATGAAATCAAGGATAGTGGTAATCATACTCATCCATTGTTCAGCCTTGGCAGGATCTGCACAGCCCTCAAATACAGGAGGTTGCTGCTTCCTGATCCTTTCATAAAGAGGCTCCCATTTATTTCCAACCTCAGGAAGCTGCCTAGCTGCTGGCACCAAAACAGGAGGTGCCTCTGATCCACTGGCCACTGTAGGCGCTTGCTATTGTTTCAGGAGATGAAGCTCTTCTCTTTGTCTCAACATTGTTGCATGCAAATCACTGATTATCTGCTGCCAGTTTACAGGAGCTGGATATGGAATCTGTGACTGGTCATTCTCCTGATCCTGACTATTATTATTCTAGCCTTGATCACTTTGGCCAGCTGAAGTATCTGTCTGCCCTGGATTCATTCTTATCCCTTATACCTTGCTGAAACAATGATCAATACGACCAGTCAGGTAGTAATAACTAAACCTCTTGCCACCTTACGGTCCAAGAACAAACAGACAATTATCATATTCCACAGTCATACAATCATACAAGCAGATACATGTTTATATCATTTAACACTTAGCATGTATCACATAATAATTCACAATCAACAATACTAATAAGTATGTTCCAGCAATCTCAGTACTAAATAGCACACATTTGCTGAGGATATAATATTTTAGGGCACATGTTTAACATGGTATTTCATGCATACAGGTAAAGCATATATACTATATTTAAGCAGTTATACATATAACTACATAAATAGTTACCAAACCATGAGTTGAGGTTGACTTCAGTGATGTGTGTACATGCCCAGCCAGTCTACAGGAACCCTAACCTTGGCACGCTCTGATACCAAGTTGTAACGCCCTGGTTACCCCAGAAAAGTTACGGTGAATGGTGAACCAGAAATTTGACTTGCTACCTGAGTCCTTTGGTTAAAAACGTGCTCTAAGTGTTATTAACGGGCTAAGGTGGAAAACCAATAAAAAGGAAAGGATATATTTTATTAAATGCATAAAACTATACATGGGCCCATAAAAACATTTACAAGTTATTTACAACTCAAAATGGTTATTACTGTTTCAAATTTACAAACCCACCGACCTAAGCGGCAAAAATAGGGTAAACCCACTAGTTCCTCTGAGAACTCCTTGGCCGTGGTGGTCAAGCGGCCACGTATGTACACATCACCACCTAAGCTCTCCACTCAAGGCTGGGTGAGCTTTTCCTTCCCTTTACCTGCACCACATAACACCCATGAGCCAAAGCCCAACAAGAAAACACAGTATTGCATATAAACATTATCAAATGATTATTATTATAATAATCACATAGAGCTTATAGCTCTAAACAGATGAGTGAATATCACTTGAGGTTCTAGTAAACCATAATGAGTGACTGACAAGCAGGTCACTAATTTAAATAGATGAGTGACTGATGGGTAAGTCACTAACTTAAACAGATGAGTGACTGCTGGGTAAGTTACTAGCTTAAACAAATGAATGACTGCTGGGTAAGTCACTATCTTAAACAGATGAGAGACTGATGGGTAAGTCTCTAACTTAAACAAATGAGAGACTGATGGGTAAGTCTCTAACTTAACATATGAGTGACTGATGGGTAAGTCACACAAGCGCTTTTAGTTTTCATCGAACTTGAGGTCGGTCCGGCATTAACGCTCTTCTGAGTCATTTAATGTAGATGTAGATGTCGATTAGATCTAATCTTTATTGGCTTGCGTTGAACACACTAAGGCCGTCCTGACTTATGAGTCAGCACTGTGTGACTAGTGCCCAGTACCACTGCCGAACTTGACTAATAAATCCCAGCTTCACAGTTGATACTGACACCTTTGCCAATTCTGACTAATTAGTCAGTACCATGCACAAGTGAGCAAGATTCGCTAAGCATTCAATAATCAATCCATGTCCACATTTACACATTCAACATGCCTCATAAATAACCATGCATGTCACATATGAGGTGCAGTTTTCTTACCTCTGATTCGAGCGAGAATGAATAGAAGAACGACCCTTGAGAACGATCTAACTTTTAGCCCTTTAGCGGTCACCCAGTCATAACCAAATATAGGATACCATCAATAAAATGAACATCAAAGGTTCCTAAACCAAGATCTAGCCTTCGGGACATCAATCCCCACTAATCCGGGTAGTAGGAACTATCCCGAGGCCTAAAACCAAGTTCCCGACGCCAAAACACTCAAACAAGCTCAAACCTGTCCAAGGGATGCGACCCTAACACCTTGGGCCGCGGCCCCTAGCCACTCTAGGAGTAAGGGCCGCGGCGCCCAGCAAGGCCAAACTTGCTCCACCAGCTTCTTCGAGCTAGGGCCGCGGCCCCTAACCCAGAACCATCCCCAAACTCGTTTTCCATCATCCCAAAGCCTCCAAAATCATACCTAAGCACTTCCAAATCATCAAATCAAAGTTCCCAAGCTTCCCAATGATCCAAAATTATCAAATCCTGAGGCTCAAACGAACCAAAAACTCAACGATTCACAAAATCCAATTCTAAGCTTAGAAACTCTAAAAGCTCAAAACTTAAAACTTAGATTACCTTTGATTGGGTTGTTTCTCGTCAAATCCTTCGGTCAAGAAGCTTCTAATATTTCCTATGATCGCTATGCCTCGATCCTCGCTTGATTCTGACTCCTAGAACTTGAGATTTCCTTGAAAATGCTTCGAACGATAAAATGAACTAACATGAAGAGAACGAGAGGTTTTCTAACGTACGGTTCTATCTGACAAGCTACTTCAAGCTTAAGTAACCTCAAATAAAATACCCCCGGGAACATTATAGTCAAAACTTCCAGAATTTCATCCTGATCTCAATAACTCCCAATTTATCATCAAATAACATTCTCATATCTTAATATCCCAATAAAAGATCCCCGTTATGACAAAACCGCTAATTCACAATATAAGTCCGTCTCATGCTAAATAGCTCGAATATATCTCCATAATAATGGGATCCAATTCACAAATCACAATATGCACCCAAATACACAAATATGCCCTCAACGGGCCAAATTGCCAAAATATCATAATAATCAAATGTGGACCCACATGCATGCATATAACATCATATTATAATATAATTCACATAAACATGCATATATTCATTTAATGCCATAATTAAACAGTTATGGCCCTCCCGGCCTACTAATCCAGCCATTAAGCCGCATTAAGGATTTTGGGGCATTACAGTTTCGATAATTGGTTCTTTGTTGATAAAGTGGGGTTGAGTGGTGGTTTATTATTATTGTGGTCGAATGAGCTTCATGTCAAAGTTAAGATGGCCAATAAGTTTGTTATTGTTGTGGAAATCAATGATAGTTTTTTGAATGTGTGGTGCTTCGCAGGGGTTTATGGTGATCCTGATAGTGATCAAAGGGTTCATTTCTGGGAGTTAATGAGAAGATTAAACAACATCATTGAAGGCCCATGGTTTATAGGAAGGGATTTCAATGAAATTTTACATAGCAAAGAGAAAGAGGGAGGTAGAGAAAAAAGCTTCATGACAATGTACAAGTTCCAAAATGCGATTGATGACTGTGACTTATGGGATCTTACTAGAGATATTGATACATTCACATGGTGTAAGAGACACAAAGATGATTTAATGATGGAAAATTTGGACAACTGCTTTGGTAATTTCGATTGGTTAAGCCTTTTTTCCAAACACTAGTGTGTCTTACTTAGATTGGTGTAATTCAGATCATAAGGCTTTTATCGTGGACCTGGATAGTAAAAAGAGTGAAGAGAAGGCAGCGAAAAAAAAGCAACGATCTTAGTTCCACTTTGAGGAGGTGTGGTGTAACGCCCTGCTAATTAGGGTCCGTTACCATGTGTGCTTAAATGGTGCGGGACTCGCTAAACGAGTCATTTGGACTAAAACATGTAATTAAGCCACTAAGGGTTCATGTATTAAAAATATTGGTAAAGGAATAAACATTTTGTTTAAAAGAAAACTTTAGTCTTTACATGGGATCCCAAAATACAAGTTTAAAAATTCATTTACAACTCAGGGATTACAAAATAAGTCGATCTAAGCGGCAAAACAGGGTCCAATCATAGTTCCCCTACGATACCTCGGCCGTGGCGGTCGAACAGACTGCATATGTACACATTTCCCCTAACGCTTTCCAACTCATGGTTGACCAAGGTTCTCCTTACCCTTACCTGCACCACAAAGCACCCGTGAGCCAAAAGACTCAGCAAGAAAACATACTAATAGATTGAGATAACCAACAGAATATAACAACATGCTTGACAGTAATAACTAAAACCAAGCATACATACTGTACCATTAAGTGACCATAGGGTCACATAAGTTCGTGTCGCACTCCCATTCATTTATATGGCATCCGAGCCAGTCAAGTGCATAATGCACTCCCTGGGTGGCCGAGCCATAATGGCTTGTGCTCAACGCGCATAATGCCGATCATGGCTCATAAGCCGAGCCTAGGATAACCCAAATATATCCACATAATAATGTATTCTTAATAAAAAACACACATATATTCAAATATGCCCTTAACAGGCTAAAATTATGAAAATGCACTTCTAATAAGAAATGGACCCACATGCATGCTTAATACACCTGAACATGCCAATATAGTCATATTATAATATAACTCACATAATTCATATAATAACATGCTCATAACACATAAGCACTCAGTTAATTCAATTATTGCCTCCCGCCCCCCTAATCCAGGCACTAAGCCATATTAGAGAATTTGGGGCATTACAATTATCCCCTCCTTATAGGAATTTCATCCTCGAAAATTTTCTTGAATAGCTCGAGACACTGATCCCGCTTGTTGGACTCTCACTCCCAGATTGTCTCCTCGACCTTGCCGCTCCTCCATAATACTTTAACTGAAGGTATGGTTCTGTTTCTCAGGACCTTGTTCTTCCTGTCTAGTGCCTGGACTGGGTATTTCTCATAGGAGAGATCTGCTTGAAGCTCTAGACCCTCGTAACTCGATACATGAGTCACGTTTAACACATACTTCCAAGGTGCCAAAATATAAAGTACATTGTGTACGTCCGACAACACAGAAGGTAAGGCCAATCTATAGGCCCCTTGACTGATCCCCTCCAGGATCTCATATGGTCTCACAATTCTAGGGCTTCGCTCACCCTTCTTCCCAAATATTCTCATCGCTTACCATGGTGAGACTTTAAGGAAGACATAGTCTCCCACTTGGAACTCCATATTCTTGCGTTTCAGATCAACATAACCTTGCTGTCTACTTTGAGAAGAGAGCATCTTAGCTCTGATATTTTCATTAGCCTCATTGGTCGCCTAAACTGCCTCAAGAACTAAGCATTTCTTCTCACCCATATCATCCCAGTGAATGGGTGATCTACACTTTCTACCATACAACATCTCTTAAGGTGCCACTCTATTAGAGGCAAATGTTCATTCCAGGACCCTTCAAAGTCCAACATGCATACTCTCAGCATGTCTTCCAATATTTGGGTAATCCTCTCTAACTTACCATCAGTTTGAGGATGATAAGTGGTACTAGAGTTCCGCTGTATATTCATCACCTTCTGTAAACTTCCCCAAAACTTGGAAGAAAATGTGGGGTCCCTATCCACCAGGATAGACCTCAAAGTCCAATAAGGGCTTACTATCTCTCTCACTTCGAGATCTAAATACTAGTCAACTGTATTGCTCATCCTCACTGATAAAAGTGAGCTGACTCTGTATACCGATCCATAATGACCTAGACCGAATCATGCTGGCCCATTATCCTGGGCAATCCCACCACAAAATCCATCATGATGTCCTCTTACTTCCACTATGGAATACTCAAAGGCTGTAATGGTCTTACTGGTTTCCGATATCCTGCCTTGACCTGCAACTAGGTCAGGCACTTTGCCACATACTCAGTTACGTCCCTTTCCATCCCAAGCCACCAATAAAAAGCTTTCAGATCCTTGTACATCTTCATAATGCCTGAATGTAGAGAATAAGGGGTAATATGAGATTCATCCATAATCTCCCGTTTAATCCCAGTGTCCATCGGAACACAAATCTGATCCTTTATACCTCAATAAACTCATGCCTGACACTATATAGTCCTTAGCTATTTCAGCTAGGACATCCCCTCTAATCTTTCCCAACTGTGGGTCACTCAACTATTTTTCTTTAATCCTCTCTAAAAGAGTAAGCTTAAGAATTGGCCAACTGGCCCACCAATAATTCTGTTCCAGATCTGGTCATATTCTTCAACTGACATGAAGCATAAGCACTCACCTTTTTTTGTCTATATAAGGACATAACTTATACCAAAATATCGTCGATAAAGATGATCACAAAACAATTTAGATACTCTTTCAACACCATGTTCACCTGATCCATAAATGTTGCTGGTGCATTAGTCAATCTAAATGACATGATTAAGAATTCATAATACTCATATCTGGTATAAAAGCAACCTGTAGTATATCCTTCTCCCTGATCCATAACTAGTAATAACTAGATCAAAGATCCACCTTGGAGAATACTGTCTTACCTTGTAACTGAACCTTTAGTTCATTCAGCTCCGCAGGGGCCATTCTGTAAGGTGCCCTAGACACTGGCTCTATTCCTGGTGCCAGCTCAATAACAAATTTTGTCTCTCTGTGTGGCGGCAATCCTGGTAATTCCTATGGAAAAACATCTAGGAATTCACAGACTAACCTAGTCCCTTCTGGTCCCACTACCACGACCTGAGTGGTATCCACCACGCTGATTAGGAATCTTATGCAACCTCCTCGATTCAGGTCCCTAGCCTCTAATGCTGAAATCATAGGTACGTGGGGTCCATGCATAGTGCCAAAAAACACAAAAGGGTCCTCACCCTCAGGTTCAAAGGTTACCATCCTTTTCTTGCAATCTATGGTTGCCCCATACTTCTCTTAATCAATCCATACCCAGAAATCATGTCAAAGTCGGTCATAACCAACTATACTAAGTCAACTGACAACTTTCTATCATTTACTATCAGTGACAGTGATCTAACCCTTATCCTGGATACTACCAATTTTCCCCTAGATGACGTCTTTACATCTGGCGCACTCTGGATATGTCCTCCAGTTCTCGTTGTAGCTCTGGCGGCCAATCTGTACACCATGTGACTTTTATTAGGGTCGGAAGCCAACACAGTATCCGTGGTCTTCCTTTTCTGGTCACTAGGGCCTCTGCCCCTACCATATCTTGTAAATGGAGGCTCCATTCTCCCGGTATCCCTTCTGGCTACACTCTCGCGCCAGATCTTGTTCTCAGTGCCCTCTGCAGTAAAGGCTCTTTTCACTACCTGAGCGTATGCCGTCACTCCAGGTACTATTATTATTCTGACATCCCGAGCTATCATAAACCGTAGCCCCTGAAGGAATCTTTCCTTCCTTATCCCATCGGTGGGCACCAAGTCTACAGCGAACTTGGCTAATCTATCAAACCTCAGTGCATACTCTGCCACTGTCATATCCCTTTGCAGCCATTTACTGCACCCTTCAGCTTTTACAGCTCTAACTGCCTCCTTATAATATTGTTCATTGAACTGAGTTCTAAACTCTTCCCAATCAAAGGTATTAATGCCCCTAGTCGGGAATACTACCTCCCATCAGATTCGGGCATCCTCCCGAAACATATACGTGGCACATGCCACTCTCTCGTTACCCACCATCCTCATAAAATCTAGGATGGATATGATCATGCTCATCCATTGCTCTGCCTTGAGTGAATCTGCCCTACCCTCAAAAACTAGAGGGTGCTACTTCCTGAACCGTTCATATACAACTCCCAACGGTTCTCTATCTCTGACTACTGTTGTACGGCCGGTACTATAGCAGCAGGTGGGGCCCCTGACGCATCGTTCCTTGTCGGAACCTGCTATTGCCTCAACTGGCGAATCTTTTCGTCCTGCTTCTGTAGCCTAGCTTGCATATCAGCAAGCACCTATTGCCAGTTTTCAGGAGCTGGCGGAGGGGTCTGACCCTATGATTAGTGGTGAAAAATGCATATTAATTGATTTTAATGGCCAAAATAAATTAAGTTTAATTAATATTTTCATTGAATTAATATAATTTATTTTATAAATGAAAATGTTTGATAATGATTTAATTTATTGTTATTTTGTAGGAATTAAAGATGCATTTTGTCATAAAGAAAAAAAAAGAAGAAAGAAATTAATAAAGTTGAAGAAAGGAGGAAAAGTTGGCATTTTTGCAAAAATTGAAGCCCAAAATTTGGCCCAAATCAGCCCAAGCCCGTCTGGTTTCTTTCTCCATCTCCAGCGCCATGTGGCACCTTGGTCGCGCGCCACACATCCACCTGAAGCCTTGCCTCCTTCAGCCTTTCACGCCCATGCCTCCTTCAGCATCTCTAGCTTCCCCAACGTAGCTGAAGCCCAATAAGCCCATCAGGCCCAGTGCACCTTCCCAACTACCCAAAGTTGACCCGTGAGCCTAGTTTCCTCAGCATCCCCTGTTGACATGGCGTGTTCTCATTGGTCGGCTAGGTCAATGGACCAGCTCCCAATCAGCCACCTTTGACCAAACCTTTCATGCACCTTGGGCCATGCACATTGCCATTTTGAGCTTTAAAGCTCATATTTTTTGGTGTTTTTGAAAAAGAGCATTTTGACCATATACCAAAATAACTAGGTTAATATTTATAATAAGATTTGATTTTTCAAAATCGTATTTTAATATTAATATTTCAGATTTATTTTGTAAACCCCAAATTGTTGTTTAATTTCTTTTTAGTCCTTTTCTCCCTTTATAAATAGGGACTCTTCCTTCACAATTTCTATGTAATTTTTAGGTAGCAGAACTCTACCAAATTTTAGTCTCATTTCTCATATTTTCTCTCTAGAATTTCATGAGAATGTCTAGCATAATAGGCTAACCTTCTTAGGAAGGTTAGGATGATCCTATATGCACTATAACTTTGTTTGGTATTTTTGATTCACCATGTGCTTAAAGTTTATATATTTGAGTGATTTATTTTCTTCCATCTCTATTTCTTCATCTTGTTATCTATATTTATGTTTATTAATAGTATATAGATTTTGTCAAGCACTTTCTATGTATTATCAAATTAGTGAAAATAATATAGATAATATCTTTATCACTTTCTCCACCTCATTCATATATATTTACTTTTGCTAAAATCTATATAGAATTAGTCATGCTCTTTCTATGTATTTTATAAATAGTAAAAGTAATATTTGTGTTAGGTTTTATGTCCAATCTTTTATTGCATTATTGCCAATGGTATAATGTCATTTTTAGATTTCTCATAAGATTTATCTCATCTTTCCATGGTAAATAATAATAATCACTTGAATACATTTATGTAAAACATATTCGTGCTTCAATGTTAAATCTTCCAAATGAATAGTTGAGATGTGAACTATCCATTTGTGTAATTTTTGTGAATCAAAGATCTAAATAAATAAGTATGCATATTGGAGACTCTTGATCATTCCTACTTGTTACCTATTGTTACATCACACTTTAATCTATCTTTATTTCTAATCTTTAAATCTTAAAAACAACAAAAATATCACTTGTTCTATTTTCCACATATTATTTATCTCTAAACTTTATTTATTGATTAACTTTATTTCTTTACATCCTTGTGGAATCGACTGCCCGATCTATACTACAACCACCGCTTAGTGGATGCATGTTTTGGACGTTAAACACCCTAATTATCATTTTTCGGCTTGTATTATCTGGCCGGCTTGCAGATCTAACTGCCATGGAAGCATACCTCCAAATGTGTACCTTGTTGCAGTAATCAATTAAGCCAATTAGGTAGTAATAAATAAACTTCTTTCTGCCCTACGACTCAAGACCTAACAAACAAATGCTCACACTCAAAAATCGTGCTAGTAAGCATGTCAATCCATATTCATATCCAACACATGGTGCTAATAAGCACTTCCTAACATTTATAGACAAGTAACGATGCTATTAAGCATTTTCTGGCACTCATAAACAATTAACGATGCTAATAAGCATCTCCTGACATTTACAGACAAATAGCGATGCTAACAAGCCTTTCTTTAACATTTAACAGTGCTAATAAGCATTTCCTAGCATTCATGTGTCTATAACAGCGCTAATGAGTGTGTCCTGACCTACATGTCCATATAACGATGCTAATAAGCGCTTCCTTTTGCATTCATAAGCAATGTCAATGCTAATAAACATCCTGATACTCTCACACATATACAGTCATGCTAATAAGCATGGCTATTCATATTCATGCTCAAACAAAGTGCTAATAAGCACGTTCTTAACATTCATATACATAACAAAATGCTATTAAGCATTTCTAACATTCAAAAGCTATGACAGTGCTAATAAGAATTCCTTTTAACATTTTAATGGTGCTAATAAGCATCTCTTGCCATACATGCACATATAGCAGTGCTAATAAGCGTTTCTGACCTTCAAAAGTAATAATGATGCTTATATGCATTCCTGCAACATTTACAAGTGACTTTTGTGTTAATAAGCACATCTTTAACATGCATAAAACAGTCAAAGGTCAGACCATATCAAGGTAGCTCATGCTTTCTATTTATACAAGCATGTAAGGCATATGTACTTCATTTAAGCAAATACACACATAACTATATTAATAGTTACTGAACCCTGAGTCGAGCTTGTCTTTAGCGGCGAGTGTACATGCCCAGTCCATCATCAGGAACCCTTAAACCTTGGCAGCTCTGATACCAATTTGTAATGCCCTTCTAATTAGGGTTCGTTACCACGTGTGCTAAAATGGTACGAGACTCGCTAAATGAGTCATTTGGACTAAAACATGTGATTGAGCCACTAAGGGTTCATGTATTAAAAATATTGTTCAAGGAATAAACATTTTATTTAAAAGAAAACTTTAGTATTTACATGGGATCCCAAAATACAAGTTTAAAATTTTGTTTACAACTCAGGGATTACAAAATAAGCTGATCTAAGTAGCAAAACAGGGTCCAACCCTAGTTCCCCTGCGATACCTCGGCCGTGGTAGTCGAGCAGACTACATATGTACACATCGCCCCTAACGCTCTCTAACTCATGGATGACCAAGGTTCTCCTTACCCTTACCTACACCACAAAGCACCCGTGAGCCAAAAGACTCAACAAGAAAACATACTAACAGATTCAAATTGCCAACAGAATATAACAACATGCTTGACAGTAATAACTGAAACCAAGCATACACACTGTACCAGTAAGTGACCATAGGGTCACACAAGTGTGTGTCACACTCCCATTCATTTACATGGCATCCAAGCCAGTCAAGTTCATAATGCACTCTCGTTCATTCCTATGGCATCCGAGCCAGTCAAGTGCACAATACACTCCCGGGGTGCCCAAGCCATAATGGCCTGCGCTCAACACGCATAATGCCGATCATGGCTCATAAGCAGAGCCTTGTGAACCCTCAACTTATAAGCCGGGCCTTGTAATCCCTCGACTTATAAGCCGGCCTTGTAATCCCTCGACTTATAAGTCGGCCTTGTAAATCCATCGACTTATAAGTCGGCCTTGTAAATTCTTTGACTTATAAGCCGACCTTGTAATCCCTCGACTTATAAGCCGGCCTTGTAAATCCCTCGACTTATAAGTCGGCCTTGTAAATCCTTGACTTATAAGTCGAGGCCTTCTAATCCCTCATCTTATAAGCCGAGCCCCATTTTATTCAAGTATACCCTCGACTAGCAGACCGAGATTTTGGTTATGTACAATAGACCGACTTCCAACTTATCAGCAGAGCCTCCTAATCGGGAACAAGCATACATATATTACCTTTATCATACACAGATACAACACATTACAACGTACTTACAAAGGTATACACATGAATAATTATAATTATGTTCATTAGTTGGGCCTGAGCCCTAGTCATGTTTACATTTAACAGTTGGGCCAAGCCCCAATTATATTACATTTAACAGATGGGCCAAGCCCTAATCATAATACATTTAATAGCTGGGCCGATCCTTAATCATAATACATTTAATAGCTGGACCGATCCCTAATCATAAAACATTTAATAGCTGGGTCGAGCCCTAATCATAATACAGTCAAAAATAGGGCCAAGCCCTAATCATATTACATTTAACAACGGGGCCAAGCCCTAATCATGTATCTCACGCATTGGGTGCGGTTTTCTTACCTTTGGTCCAAGCACAAGCAAATAAGCAAGCAAGCATGACCCCCAGGAATGATCCTCTCCCGAGCCCTAGTTATAACCTAGTCACAACCCACAAATAACATTCTCAATACTATTCGATTCCATAATAGAATCTCGGGACCAATCCCATGCTCTCAGGACCTTAAATTCCCCCACATGGGGTGGTGAAATCGTCCCCCGAGCCCTTGAGCCTATGCCCTAAACATACAAAAAATTAAGGGCCCTAAAAATGGCCTAGCTTTGCGGCACAGCCTTACAGGCGTCGTGACACACAGCCAGGGCCCCCTGCCCTAGATCATCCCAGTGTCGCGACTCAGAAGAACAGGGCAGCGGCGCCCCTACGTGAACCCAGAAAAACTGGGGTTTTCCACCATTTTTCCCCGAGCCAAAGCTCTCAAATCTTTCCCCAAACTTTTCTAAAAGTCCCAAATGAGTTTAAAACCCTAAATAACATATCGTAAGCAGTACCAACACCTCAAAAACTAAACTGAATCTCTCACTCTAATCAAAACCCAATCATTGGTTTAAAACTATGCAAAACCTTGAACCACAACTGAGATTTACCAAGAAAACAGAAAAATGCCTTACCTTAAAGAAGAATCATGACCTTTATGTTGTTCCACTTCAACCCTAGCTTCAATCCTCCATGTTTTGAGCCTTTCCTCCTCAAATTCAACAAAGACCCCCCAAGGCTTCAAGAGATAGAGGGGAAAACAAGAGAGAGAGAGAGAGATAGCTGAGGGTGTTGAGATTGTTCAAACCATTCCACTAGATTCTGGACTATCTGAGTGTATCTATTCCTTAGGCTAGAAATGACCAAATTACCCCTTAGCCCATTAGCTATTCTCTAATGCTCACAAGGGCAAATCTTCCATTTGCCACTTTTCCCCGTTAATCATAATTAACGTCTAAAAAATTCCCATTATCTCCAATATCCTAATATATTTACTAAATAATTCCCCATTACCCGATAAATCCGGGTAATGTGATAAATTACTAAAATACCCCTAGGCTCACCCCGAGCCGGGTATCCAACCATCTTATGACTAAACCGCTAACTTGCCCCCTAGGATCGCCTCGTGCAGGATAACCCAAATATATCCACATAATAATGTAGTCTTAATCATAAAATACTCACATATATTCATATATGCCCTTAACGGGCCAAAATTACGAAAATACCTTTCTAATAAGAAATGGGCCCACATGCATGCTTAATACACCTAAACATGGCAATATAGTCATATTATAATATAAATCACATAATTCATATAATAACATGCTCATAACACATAAGCACTCAGTTAATTAAATTATTGCCACCCCCTATTCCAGGCACTAAGCCATATTAGGGAATTTGGGGAGTTACACGTGGTGTAATGATGAAGAATGTGCTAAATTTTTTACGAAGTGCTAGAAGGCAGGGGCTACGTGTTCGTCTGATTAGAAGCTTAAATCGAAAATTCAGAAGTGTGGGGTTCAACTCAAAATCTGGAACACTAATAAGAGAAAAGAAATGAATAGAAGAGTTGAGGAGGCTAAGAAGAGAGTGGAAGAATTAACAAAGAACATGGGCATGGATAATTGTTATCGGTTGAAATGAGAAGAGAAGAATCTAAATGCTATGATGAAAAAATATAAAACTTATTGGAGACACTGGAGTAGAGCTTTATGGATGAAATGTGGTGACAAGAACCTAAGTATTTCCACCATAAAGCTACTCGAAATATCGAAGAAATGCAAATGGTGACTTATTCGATTGTTGCTAGAGTTTCGGAGGAAACTAATAGAGCGCTCTTGGCGGATTTTGTTGTGAATGAGGTGGAACAAGCTATCTTTAGTATGAATCCAATTAAAGCTCATGGGAAAAATGTGTTTCCAACTTTGTTATTTAAGAATTTCTAGAACACTATTTGGGATGGTATCATCTTGGTCTGTCTTGATATTCTGAATAATGACGCACCGATGAATCAATTAAATGAGACATTGATTACGCTGCTACCAAAGATTGATAGGCCTACTAAAATGGAGGAGTTTAGACCCATCAGCGCATGCAATGTTGTGTTTAAGATTGTTTCGAAGTGTTTGGCTCACATATTGAGAAGCTCTTTAGGAAAGGTTATCTTAGAGTTCCAAAGCGCTTTTGTTGGTGGTCGAGTGATCCATGGCAACACTATTATGAGGTTTGAAGGGAGAATTTATGAAGAAAATTTGCTTTGGGAATGGTTCGAAAATGACGTTCAAACTGGATATGTCAAAAGTGTACGATAGAGTGGAATGTGATTTCACTGAAGAGGTTATGCAAAAGATGGGCTTTGATGGGAGATGGATCAAGAAAATTATGAATTGCATCACTTCGGTCTTGTTTTTGGTCTTGTTTAATGGGAATCTGTCCAAGAATTTCTCTCCCCAAATAGGGCTTAGGCAAGGTGTCCCTATTGGATTTTATGCCCTTATAAAACCATGTTGGACATGTAACGAGATTTTATATTGCCAATAAAAGTAGCAGAAATTATTTAGTTTGACAACCGTGTTGGTTGCTTGTTTTATTACATGATTATTGGAATAATACAAACATTTATAAAATCCCAAACATATGGATAGTTACAATTATAATGACTAGGTCACAGTGGATTATAGTTGTAATTATATGTTCAAAAGAACGAGTCCTAAGATTAGATCAATCCATTGGATTTTCACTGATTAGGCAATCTACGATATGATCTACTTACACATTCGGGGTGTGATGTCTTGTCCAAGGCATTGACCAAGTAGATAAGATCGGATGTATTTGGTTACATCGGACTAGGACCGATATTGATTATTGATAGATAAATAAGTATCGTTGTTATCGAATCTAATCAACGTCACAATGTTGACTATAGGTCAAGTCGATCTTAATTCTGAGTGATAATATTATGCTAATTATATTATTTAAATCTTTTGACTTGTTCGTTACCAGCTTACCCTACAGTCTAGCCCATACTTACATCTTGGAGATTTAGTAGTGTAGTTGAGTGGGAGTATTATTCATAGATATGGAATCTATAACTTCTGTATGAGAAGTGAAAAGATGATTTACTTAATTGCTTTGTTCAAAAGGTTAAATGATTGAGATCTCATTTTTGTGATTAAGTTCACGAAAATATCATTTATAATGAACTCAATTGGAGTTAAGGATAAAATACTGATAAGGGGTAAAACTGTAATTTTCACCCAGCTCGTTAGTAAGTCATTGATAAAGGATTGACTGACTGTAATGGTTATAACAATGGATAACATATTTATGATTTGAAAAATACGTTCTATGAATTCAAGAGTTCAATTCCGAGTCTATAGTGGAGTCACGAGGAATTAATAAAGTAGTGAAATTATTCGTAAATAAATTCACGATAACTTATTGGAGCTTGATTTCATGAATCCATGGTCCCCGCATCACCTTTGAGTAAATCATCTAGAATGTCTCAATTAATTGATTTAATTATCAATTAGAATTTTTTAAGTTGACTAGGTCAATTTTGGAATTTTATAGTACAAGAGAATCTTTGGGCAAATTTATTAATATTGATAAATTGGTGTCAATATAAATATATAATATTAAATCAAGTTTCAAATTATAATTATTTAATTTGAAAAAGATTTAATTAATTAATTAAAAGATAAATAAAAAGAAGATTTTGAATTTAGGTCCAATTGAGATTTAAATTAAAAACAAAGAGATTGGGCCAAGGTCCATTTGTGGGAGCTCAAGGCTTTTATTGTTTATTATTTTTAATTAATTTAATTTTAAATAAAGCCCATTAAGTTGCCTATATAAAGAATATGACATCTAGGGTTTTTAAGAAGTGAGTCTCAGTTGATTCATTGGGTAAGTGAAAACCTAGACAGTCTAATCCTTTCTTGGTCACTCACTCTCTTCTTGATCTCTATCTCATGTGTTGATAACCAGCCCACACTAGTTCTAGGTTGATCAAACGCTTGGTGAGGAAGACTGTGTTGCTGATCTAGCTCAATTTCTTGATAATGCTCTGCTACAGAAATGAATCAATGGTTAGAGAGATTGAAGGGAGGAGTTGTTCCAATTCTGCTGCGTAATGTAACTTTTTCACTTTACTCTGTTTTGTATCAATTTCATAGTATCATGGTCTATAAATTTACATGTTTGTTTGATAATATGTAGATTACATAAAAATAAACAAAAATCATGTTATATGTATTTCCAACAACTGGACTCAGAGCTATTGCTCGTTTATTTTCATGAATGAACATGTATGAAATTGATTGATATGTTAGAGTGTTAATTGGATGGTACATGTTATTTGATGCATGTTTATTTATTTATTTTTATGTAAATTTAGCAATAATTTGGTTGTCTTTGGGTTGTTTTAGGATTGAAAAACTGAACAAATTTTTAATTCTTTTTTAAAATTGGATAATTTGTGCATTTAAGTTTAAAATATTTAAAATTTATTATCTAATTATTTTAGTTTTTTAAAATATTTTGAATTAGTTATCTGATAATCATGATATTTTAAGATATATGTTTTTTTTTTTTTTGAATTAGGAGAAAATTCTAGACTGGTTTTCTCTCTCGGTTCTTCCTTCTCCCATGGGGAAGAAGAAGAAGTCGATCAGGAAGCCAGTGACCAAATCTGAGGCTCAAGGTCTGCCTTCAATCCAAATTGCTGGGAGTGAGGTTGTTTGCGAAGAGGTTTGTGATGAGATTAATGTTCAGACACAGGGGAAACTTCTATATGAGCCCGATGTAGGGGAGATTGCTGCTGATGGTGTTCAGGATGAAGTTCTAAATGAAGATGGGGCTACTGCTACTAGCTGGGCGGACAAGGTGGAGACGGGAGATTTTTAATCTTCAGCCCAACAGCATTGGAATCATTTTAAGTCGGGTAATATGTCCTTCAGCGAACAGAGCTTAGAGTTTACTGAACCATTATCTAAGGATGGTAAGAGGATAGCCCTAATAGATGAGAAGGAAGTGAGAATTCAGGAAGCTAATTGGAATACAACAGTTATCTGTATGGTTCTTGGAGCTAACCCTCCAATGGCTGTGTTTGAAGGGTTTATCAAGAGAGTCTGGGGACATCTAGGAATTGCTCAAATTGCTAGGATGACTATGGGGCTAATTATGGTCAAGTTTAATGATGAGGCTACTAAAAATCATGTACTGGAGACTGGTTGTATTCACTTTGACAGAAAGCTTGTGATTGTTCGTCCTTGGACCACGGATTTGAATGCAATAAGATTAATTCGTTCAGTTCCCTTGTGGATCCGTTTGAATGATCTTGGTCTTCAATACTGGGGAAGCAAATGCCTAAGTGCATTACTGAGCACTATAGGCAAACCGATTATGGTTGACAAATTCACTCGGGAGAGATCTCGTGTTCAGTTCACTAGGATATTGGTGGAGGTTGAACTCTCAGATAATCCTCCTAGGGTTATTCATTATTTGAATGAACAAGGTCAACTAGTGGAGCAAGGAGTTGAATATGAGTGGTTGCCCACCAAGTGCAAAAATTGTGAGGGTTATGGTCATTCAATGTCTGAATGCCGTAAGGAATAGAGGCAACCACTGGGACCGAAAGTTTCTCTTCCTCATATTTCTGAAGGTAACGACAAGGATACAGGCAAGCAAGGAGATTCATCAGGTTCTAGATTGGATAAGGGGAAGCTGGTGGATGCTATTGCTGGACAGGGGCAGTCTTCAGGTGTAAAGGAGAGGCAAGAGGAGGTTACTGATGATGGGGGGTTAACAGCTAAGACTACCTGGCAGACTCCTAAGAAGGTCGGATCTCAAAATAGACGTGGACAGAGGGATAGTACAAGCAAGTCTAGACTACCAGGAGGGGTCCAAAGGAAAAAATTGATAACTGGATTTGGGGTCCTGCAGGATCAGACAGAGGGGAATGTTGGGGACAGGGGTATTTTACAATCATCTAATGGATAATTGTAATATACTTAGTTGGAACATAAGAGGCTTGAATAGCCCAAAAAAGCATATTGCTATGTTAGATATTTGTAGCAAAAATAAAATAGGGATTGGTGTTATCTTAGAAACTAAAATGAAGGGAGAAAAAATTCAGGACTTAATGAGGAATAAGTTCAGCAACTGGGACTTTTTTTCTAGTTTAGTGACTGAAGGAAGAATTTTAGTAATTTGGAGGAAACAGTTTGTCAATGTTAGCATTTTAAAAGAGGATGCTCAATTTGTTCACTGTTTGGTTAAAATGGCAGGTCATAAACAGGTTTTCTACATCACTTTTGTGTATGGGAGGAACACTTTGGAGGAGAGGAAGTGTTTCTGGCAAGGCATTACTCAGCTTGTTCAACCAGTGCATTCTTGGATGATTGTAGGCGATTTTAATGCTGTTTTCACAACATAGGATAAGAGTGGGGGTAAGGCTATTTCTCAGTTGGAAATGGCTGATTCTGCTACTTGGTATGCCTCGAATCATCTGGAAGTTCTTAAAAGTACAGGGTCATTCTTTACATGGACTAATAATCAAAAGGGAGTGTCTAGAATTTATTCCAAAATAGACCATGTGTTTATTAATGAAGTTTGGGCTGTGGACTTCCCTAATACTAATGCTGTTTTTAAATGGGAAACTAATTCTGATCACTGTTCTTGTACCATTTCTGTCCTTCCAATTGAGAACTTAGGGATTAAACCTTTTAGATTCTATAACTTTTGGACTGAGCATGTTCATTTTAAGCAGCTGGTTTTGGATTGTTGGAAGCAGCCGATGAAGGGTTCTGGGTTGAAATTAATATACTTGAAGACAATGAGGCTTAAGCATAAACTTAAAAGGTTTAACATGGACCAAGTTGAAGATATAGGGGTTCAATTTCAGAAAGCTAAAGATGAATTTCAGAATGCTTTGTACTTTGCTCAACTTCATCCTACTGATATGATCTGCCAAGAAGAAGTTAAAGTTGCAGCTGCCAAGTTCAGAGTTCAGGAAAAAAGCTATTACAGCTTTTTAACTCAAAGGAGTAAGGTTAGGTGGCTGAATCAAGGGGACATGAATACATCGTTTTTCTTCGCCTATATGAAGAAACGCAGAGAAGATAATAGAATAGCCACGTTCATCAATGATCAAGGTAGGGTGGTGGACAACTACTCGGAAGTTGTTGCTCATTTTCTGAACCATTTTCAGGGAATTATGGGCAGTCCCAGTTTGGTCTCTAAGGACATTAACAGTAATATTGTGGATATGGGAACTAAGTTGAACCTAGACCAGCATCTTTTATTATTGCAACCGTTCACTCATAAGGAAATTCATGATGCTATGTTTAGTATTTCTAGTATCAAATCACCTGGTCCTGATGGTTTTGGGTCAGCGTTTTATAAGGTGATGTGGCCGGATATAGGGGAGGAGGTTTGTAGAGCGGTTTGCCAATTTTTTGAGACAAGTTATATCCCTGAAGAGGCGCTGAATACTTCTTTATCTTTGGTCCCTAAAGTTGATGCTCCTAATTGGGCTGTGGATTTTAGACCTATTGCTTGTTGCTCAACCTTGTATAAATGTGTTTCAAAGCTACTTTGCTCTCGGTTAGCCAAAGTCCTCCCTGTTTTAGTTCACTCTAATCAGGTAGCATTTATTCAAGGTAGATCAATAGGCCATAACGTTCTCATTTGTCAAGATATCATCAAGAATTACCGAAGATCATCCGTTTCTCCTCGGTGTGCTATTAAAGTTGACATAAGTAAAGCCTATGATACAATAGATTGGAGGTTTATTGAGGATCTCCTTAAGGCGTTATGCTTTCCTTCTAGATTCATTGGCTGGATAATGACTTGTATTTCCAAAACTTCTTATTCCTTAATTATGAATGGAAGGATTCAGGGCAATTTCAAAGGGGCGAAGGGGCTGCGACAGGGGGATCCTCTTTCCCCTCTTTTATTTGTCTTAGTTATGGAATATTTGACTCGTAGTCTTCATTTAGCTACGCAGAACTCAGCCTTCAGATTCCACCCTTTATGTAAGAATCTTAAGCTCATTAGCCTCTATTTTGCTGATGACTTGTTAATTTTTTGTAAAGGGGTGTTATCTTCAGTTAAAATCATCAAGAGTGTGTTGGGGGAGTTTAGCTCTGTGACTGGTTTGCAGATTAATGAGAGTAAATCTCAGGTTTTTTATGGGGGAATTTCAGCTTCTGACCGTGAGTTGCTGTCAGCTGAGTTGAATCTTGCTGAGGGGGTTTTTCCCTTGAAGTATCTTGGAGTCCCAATGAGACCTACAAAATGGAAGCATGAAGATTGTGAAGTCATCATTCAAAAAATAAGAATGAGATTACACACTTGGGCTAGTAGACATCTATCTTTTGCAGGCAGAATGCAGCTTATTCATTCTTTTTTGTTTGGTCTAAGGAATTATTGGATGAGTATATTTGTTCTCCCTCAAAGCATTATCAAGGAAATTGAGAGGCTTTGTCGAGGCTTTCTTTGGGGTCTCAATGGGAATAGATGTAAGATTCATATGGCTTCTTGGGACAAAGTTTGCTTGCCTAAGGCTTTTGGGGGGCTCGGGTTCAGAAATGGCCAGCGTTGGAATCATGCTATCTTAGCCAAGTATGTTTGGGCTATCTCTGAAAAGCATGATGTTTTGTGGGTAAAGTGGGTCAATTCAGTTTATCTGAAGGGTACTGATATCTGGTCCTATAACTTACCCCAGGATACTAGCTGGTATTGGAGGAAATTATGAAATATCAGAGAAAAATTTAGTAAGGAGGATATCATTTCTGCTGGTTTAAATGGGAAGTTTAAAGCTACCAATCTTTATATGCAGTCCCTGAATCATGCTCAGGTAGGATACTACAAAGCTGTCTGGTGTAGATTATCTTATCCTAAGCATAGATTTTTACTTTGGCAGGCCATTAACTCACAGTTACTGACTTGTGACAACCTTCTGAGGTTCAAAGTTCCTCTTGAGTCTGTCATGTGCCCGGTTTGTGGTGTTAGTGAAGAGAGCCACTCTCACTTATTCTTTGCTTGTCCTTTATCTGGTAAAATTCTGGAGTTATTAGCTGACTTACTGAAGATCAGTTTATGGCCGGTTGAGTTTGACAGATGGAGAGATTGGCTGTCAAGTAGGAACAATGGATTACTTTCTCACATTTATAACTTGTTGTTAGCTGCTATGGTCTACTGCATTTGGAGGAACCGAAACTGCTGTATTTTTGATCTCTGCTCTCGGTCTGCATCTAGTATAGCTGCTGAAGTTAGACTATTACTACAGAACATAATTAGTGGTATTAGTAAGAAGAAGTTATCTGTTCAGGGAAAGTGTTTAATTGCTCAATTTACTATGTAATCTGGTTGTTTTTTGTTCTGTTTTTCCCTAGTTTGGATTGGCTGTAGCTTCTGGTTTTTTGTTTGTTGAGGCCTGCTTTGTTAGCTGGTTTTTTGCTGTTTTGCTAGTTTAGTTTGTAATCTTGGTTGTTTGATTAATGAAGTTCATTCTTTCTTCTTGATAAAAAAAAAAGATATATGTTTTTTTTTTATTTTGTTCTCATTGAAATATTGAAAATGGTTATTTGATTATTCAAGATATTTTTATTGTTTAAAATATTTGAAGTTGGTTATATGATAATTCTAGATATTTTAAATATTTTAAATTTGGTTAAAAAATATTTTGATATTTTAAAATTTGTTAAAATATTTTATCTTGTCATTTCTAACAACTTAACAACCTAGTTTAAATTAATTTTTTTAAATTGAATTTTGTTTGAGAAATTCTATTTTAATTAATTTAATATTTTGCAACTTGTTTAATGAATTATTTTGAATTTTTTCTGATGAATTCTGTGTCAATTAATTATAGTATTTTTGAAAAATAGTATATTATTGTGGTATATTTGCTTAATTTAACAATACAAGCTCATATAGTAACATGTTAGGTCCATCCAATTATTAACATATCAAGCATCATTATTAAGTTATTTTTTGTATTTGGGCTTTAAATATAAGTATAATGATGACCCAATTTTTGTTTAGAAAAATGTGGGAAAACTCAAATAAAACTTGAGAAATTTACATTCCTTACTGTTTTTTATAATTTAATTACAAAAATACCTTTTGTTGACTAGCTGTTTGGTCAACGACACAGAGTCACTAAAAACGATAAGAATTAATAAACTGAATGCAAGAACTAAAATGACACAAAGAGTTTATAGTGGTTCGACCCCAAAGATTGGTAATAACCTACATCGACTTAGTGATTTTATTGATGTAAACTCTGAAACCTGCGATCAACAAACTAGGGTTCACTAAGTTTCATAAGCTCCAAAGTGGAATACAAAAGTCGTGTATAAAAGCACTTGTTCTCTATGAATACAAATTATTGCATATCCTTTAATGAATATCGTGAATCCTATTGATAGGCTCCAAGATGTATATATGGGCCTATGGGCCATGTTCAAGTTTTGTTACAAGCATATTTGAATAATAATAGAAATAATGATATTTACATATAAAGAGTGTCAAATATCTTAGAAATATCCGACTCATAACTGTATTTGAACTCTAGCTTCGTTCCTATGAGCAGATCTAGTCGCATATGTCAGCACATCTTCTTCCTTACTATTCAGCATATTCCTCGCGCCCATCGAGCAACTTAATTTTCCTTCTACTACTTGATCATTGGTCGACTAGTTCTCTAGCAATAATAAGTCATGTTCTATCCACGTGCACCTCAACCGTGCCACGTCATCACAAAAATATTTTGGGTAAACACCTTTCTTAATTTAATTTACAATACTACTGTTCTTTATACTACTTTTTTTTCAAATTTTTTTATTATTTTCTTTTTATTTTTTTTCACGGTACGAGCCCCTCTCTCTCTCTCTCTCTCCACTATATATATATATATTTTATTAATTTCTTACATTCTCTCTTATCTTTAATTTAAAAAATCTTTTCTGGCCACACCGCTAGTCGATTGGGCTCAAAAGTGGTACCATCGCGACCTACTCTTCAATGTGATCATTTTGATATGTGGGAAGCATATATTTTTTGGCCGTCGCCGGAGAAGATGACCAAAATAAAAAGCAACCTTTTAGTTTCTTTTTTATATTGTGTTAATAAAAAAGTAACTAAATTTTAAACTTGATCAAAATTTAATATACTAAAATTTGTAATCTTATTTTACATTTAAAAGATATTATATTGTATTCTAAACAACTTAAATTTATTTAAAAATATGCCAAGTAACTTTTTAAAAATATATTCTTTATAATATTGTTTAGTAACTTTTAAATAGAATATACAAAAGACTCTTTTTGATAAATCACTAAGTTTGTTGGTTACTTTAAATTTGTGGCATACTAAAAAATTTAGCCATATATCAAATGGTAATCAATTGGTATCTTAAATGATTTATAAAAGTAAAAATTACATCTAGTATTGATTTTTTTTCATTTTATTTACACTTTTACCATCGCGACCTACTCTTGAAGATGGTCATTTTGGTATATGACAAGCATGAGTTTCTTGACGTTGTCGGAGAAGATGATGGGGATGGGGTAGTTTTTGTGTTGTGTTTGAAAAATAACGTTTTTCTTTTTAGCTTTGTTTATTAAAAAAATGGAAAAGTTTCTTAAAAGTTGGAATAAGTAATTTCTGTGTTGTATTTAAAAATTAATTATGTAGTTGCTTTTTATTTTGATCAATAAAAACTTAATAATAAAACACTAAAATGTGTATTTATTATTATAATTCGAAAGTAACTTTTAAGTTTATTTTTTGTTTGATTAATAAAAAAACACGATTACTCCCATATAAAATACATTAGTGACTAAGTGAATTAAAACTTTTCATTAAAAAAAATTATTGTATAATATACTAAAAGTAACTTTTAATAATAAGCTATATAGTAATTTGTTATATTTTATTGTAACTTATTAGTTTCTAAAAAATGACTAATTACTAAGTAAAAGTATCTTAAGTAATAAGACACCATAATATAACTTCAAAATGACTAATCAGTGTCTTAAGATAAAAAAGTTTCCAAAAATAAGTATTGGAGGTACCGAAATGTATACAAAATAATATACTATAAAAATAATTTTTTTTTTCATGAAAAAAGTAACTAATTGGTAACTTATTAACATTTTAAGTAACCAAAATGTTAATTTTTTAAACCCAGAAAAATGGAAAAACTGGGATTTCGGGAAAGTTTCAAATTTAGGTATATTACTTTTAGAATCCGATATTTTTTGATGACATGGCAAAATATTTTTGTAAATAAAATTTTCTAGGTGATTTTTGTAATTATTTTATATTGTAGGTATATAATTGTTATTTGGGCCCAATTGAACATGTAAAGTTTAAATTCCTCTCTTGTGGGTGGTTCCACTTGTGAAAGCCGATTTGCTTTGCATTAGTAGATTGCGCTTAATCAGTTGAATAACAATTAATAAAACAAAGGTTCAAAATCCATTCTTTTTGGGCTTTGTGTGTAAGTTAGGGAGCTTTAGTAGTGGGTCCGACATACAGAACCCAACTCTCCTTCATGCAAACTCGAATTGTTAAGGCCCATTTGCCTAAGTTGGACTTAATTGTATTAGGTTATTCTTTTTAGTTGGACCTAATAATTCTTTAGAAACAAATTAATTCTATTTTTTGGATTAATTTTTAATGGTAGTTTTAGAATTAATGGGAAATTATAAACTATGGTTTATTAATTATTTTAATAATTTGGGAAACCTAAGTTGGTTTATTGATTATTTTAATAATTTGGTAAACCGAAGTTGGTTTATTGATTATTTTAATAATTTGGCAAACCTAAGTTGGTTTATTAATTATTTTAATAATTTGGCAAACCTAAGTTGATATTTTTCAAAAATAATAAAATACTAAAAGATTTAATAATGAGTTTTTAAAATTTGAATTCGATCTCCACCGTTGGTTTAACAATGTTAGAGTTCAGTGGGGCCTCATGGTGCTTTGATTTCGTCTCCTTATGGAAGGTGTTCACTGGACTTCTTAACATGATTAAATTTCTCAAGATATATGGTTATAGATGGACCTTCTATAGACTCTTCCCTACGGTGACTATATGAATTAAGTCTATAATAATCAAAATCGTGGGTCAAACTCATAAAGTAAGAAATATTTGTGACTCTCGCCTACCGGGACACATGGGTTTTCGTTATTTTGATCGGATGGATAGGTAGTTAATAAAAATCTAGGACGTTTTATTAATTGAGATGTTTCCCTATTTAACTAAGTGAATATTTGTGACTCTCACCTACTGGGATACATGGGTTCATGGCTAGTTAAAGTACCTAAGAAATATAAGTGTTTTAGTATTGTACTTATCTCAAAATATTTTGTATGTTATGTTATTTCTATTATTTTGATGAATAAATGTTTGTCAAGCAATGCGTTTGTTGACTGCCTTTTTCGCTATCAACCTAATCTAAGAACTTGACAGAAACTAGAAGAAAATAACACAAAGATTTTATATTGTTCAGGCTATATAAGAGCCCTAGTCAACGAGCCTTTGGTATTAGTGAGTTTGAAGCTTGTTTGAGCAAGCTTCAATGGAGTCTCAGACAGCGTATATATTGCTCTGAGTTTACAATGCTTAATTAGCCAAAGTTTGAACCCTTTACAAGGAGATACTAATTCTATTTATAGAGGCTTGGGTCATTAATGCCCTTAATGAACAATTAATACAACATTCCCCATTATTTGGGGACTAAACTGCTAATTAATTACATATGGATGCACTAAAAAGACCATGGGCCTAGGAGGATTGCAAGGGGCCCATTTGCAAAAAGCTGCCTACCAACCTTATGGGGAACATGTATCTGACCAAGTAAGGATACCGGGCACGTTCACCCATGTTAGGCGGCGTTGTGGGAAATGCCGATTGTCGAGGTACGAACTCGACACCACTAATTGAGGCTCGCCAAAAGTTGTCAGAAGATCTGGTGGGCCACAGTTGTGGCGACTGACACCTGACAGCTACTCCAGGTGTGAGGAAAAGAATCCTAGACCTGGGAAATGGGTGAACAAAGAGAGCGAGGACCAACTGAATGGTCTTCGGGGCATGACCTCACTTGGAGTCATCCACACCTTGGAGATGGGTCATGGAACATGGCCTCGCCTTGAGACATCTGCGACTCAAGGACAGACCTCGGGGTCTGGCCTCACTTGGAGACATCCTCGTTTGGCCAGATCATAGTACGAAACCTTAGTAGCATTTGAGGAGCTTAATTACTCTTTTAATGAATGCCACATGCTCTTTGGTTGAAAACACAAACAACATTTGCCCCCAACTCTTCACTTGTCTTCGGACAGTGGAGACTTAGACTGAGAGGAGTAATTTGAAAGGTCTTAGGGAGGAGACGCTTGGGCTCTTCATAGCGTCACTCTTGGAAAAGGTAGTGCGCCACATGTCGACTCCCTATTGTTGTACCCATCAATTTGTGCCATCATTGAGGAGTCCATTCAACTAGCCAAAACGTCTAATATGTACCCCTGGTCTCCTTTCCCTCCATATTCGAGGCGTCCTTTTCCCATGCTAATGATCATGATCAACGCCTCTTAGGTTTTGACTGTTGGATTTCTCTCGAGTGCCTATGTCGTAGGTAATCAATGGTCGGGGTGGAGTTGCTTCCACACCAAGCTATTAGAGTATAAAACTTCAAAAATCTCCTCTCAGAAATAACTTTTAGCTTTGAAATCCAAAACCTCAGAACCTTCAAACCCTCTCTTCCCCTTTGTAGCGCACCAATTTTTTTTTATTAATTTGTGAGCTTTATTTATTTTTATTAAATGTTAAGTGTTAGAAATTTAATTTTAATTATTTGGTAGAAATTATGTGAATTTAAATTTGTTAATTGTTTTGTTTAATAATTTTATTTGTGAGTTCTAGAGAGTTGATTATGTGCAAGGAGGTGCACGCTTTGTAATGATGGACTAGAGTGCTTGTGTGTGTGCAGGTGCATGGTATGCATGGTGAGCATGCATTTGTTTCTATGCATAGTGTACATTTTCCTATTGATTAATTGTGTACTTTTATTTAGTTAATTAAAAAAAAAAGAATAATGGGAAAGGGATTTTTTTATTCTCTTATTTATTTTAATTTAGTATAAAAATATTGGTGATATGGCTATTAGTGGTCTTCTAGCTACATTGGGTAAGTAGATTAGATAAAATTGATTGGTGTGTGTATGTGTGTGCGCTAGCTGTATATATATATATATATATATAGAGAGAGAGAGAGAGAGAGAGAGAGAGAGGCAAGAGTGCTAAGTCAAGGCTAGGGTGGGTGTAGAGGAAAGTTTCCATTTTGAAGACAATCCAATCAAGCCATAGTTGTCAAATTTCATGAACTGTGTGAGAGGGAATTAAGGGAAGGGAATTGAGGCATTGGTTTTAGAAATTGCCTCTTGGGTTTTGACTAGGGTATGCATAAGTGCTAGGTTTCCTATTTCTTTTCTTCTCCACATTTTCTTCATCCTCTAATCACCATAGTGGCCGCCCAACACCAAGGAGAGAAGCTTGTCTCTCATTTCTTTCTTGCCATCCATACAAGGGAGGCTAGGGTTCAAAATTCCAAAGAGTTAGAGGTTCTTTGTGGTGGTGCTAGCAAAAGATTTAAGAGGTTTTCCTTATAGTGAATTCGACCACCAAGCTAAGAGTATTAAGGCTTTCGAATTTAGAAGAGGTATGTATATGGATTATAAGATATAAGATATGGATGCTTTGGGGTGTTTTACTTCTAGGTTCTTGTGATAAGTAGCGAGGGTGTCAAGCGACATGATTTTAGAGTCTTTGGCTAAGCAAGTTATCAAGAGGTTTGTGATCTTGATCATGGTTGCTTGGAGATTTTGCCTTCCTATGCGTGTTGATGATTGTTCTTCATGATTCTAATTTTTTTTTATTATTTATTTTCATAGAAACATGCTAAGTGTTTATGTGTGATTTATGCATGTGTTTTTTATAGATAAAATTCATTTATGTATATGTGATGTATTTATATTTTTGTAATCTAGGGTTTCATGATAATTGTTAAGAGTTTTGATTTGTATTTTTGTGAAAGGATTGATGTTGGGATATTGTTTTTATTTCAAAGATCTTTTAAGAATTATGATTTTATTTTATTTTAAGGGTCTAATATTGGATTTGTATTGCTTCACTAAATTTTGATGTCTTGATAATAAAAATGCAATTATGGATATTAGGAGCATGCTCATAGGATTCATCCTAGGGTATTTTTTTTAAAAAGTTGTGAGGTATGTTTTGGTTTCTTGATTTTATTCTTAAATTTTGAGTTATGAGCATGGTATTAATTGCGATATTTTATGTTTTTATATTGCAAAGAATTCGACATGAGCATACATTATGATTTAAGCTTATTTTGATTTTGTTGTTGGTCTTGCATGATTAAATGTATTCTTGAATTATGCAAATATAGAAACATGCTATGGTGACTTGTTAAAAAGTGTTAAAAAGGATGATGATTATATTTAGAACGACTTATGCTTGCTTATTTTATTTTATTTTTATGGTGATTTGAAAAAAAATTATTATTTAAAAAGAAAGCAAAATATGTCTTAAATTCATATTTTATACTAAGACAAGGAAATTGTGTAATTTCTTACATGAATATTGTATTTTTTTTTAATATAATACATGCTGAAATTTTAATATTTAAAAGTTGAAAATTGGAGATTGAAAAAAAAGAGCTTAAATTTGGTTATTTAAATGTAAATAATATGAGCCCTTTTACCAAGTTTAAATAATTTGAAAAGAAAACAAAGTCACATTTTATTAGTGTTATTTTTTTTTAATTAGTTTGCCAAATTAAAAGGGAACTTTTATAAAGTTAATTAATTTTGTCAAATTTATTATTTTATAATTAATTACAATTTTTATCACATTTTATTGTTTATTAAATAATAAACAAGTTTATTATTTTGTACAATTTAAGCTAAGAATTATATTAGTAAAATAAATTTTGTAATAAAATTTATGTATGACGATTGTATGATTAAAATGGAATAAATAGTAATAGCTAAGTTGATAATTTATTTTAATATTTAAAATGCTTGCTGAATTTTTGTGAAATTAACAAGAAAATAAAATAATTAATATTACCAACTTAAAGCGAGTTTAAGAATAGTCCTACGTATGGATGTTACATGCAACTTTACTTTTACGCTCAAATATATGTTATTTAATTAAATCCATGTTTCCTGATTTGAAATCATTGAGAATTACTTAGTAGAATTAACAGTATTCTTTTATGATTCTATGTGACATTGTTGTATGAATAGAGTTGTGGTGCAACTTGTGCCACGTGTGCATGACCCTTGCACACGTAGGGTATGTATGTTGGGCATTTGTAGTCTTACATAATTTTAAGACAGATGTTTGATTGCGATTATAGGCTCGTTGTGAAGTACCCACACTTTATTTTTGCTTGGACTTGAGGTAAGGAAGTTAGCTAGAATTTCTATGCATTATGTTATGAAGTATATGAGGTAACATGTCGTAAGAGCTATTATGTTGTGAAAAGTATGGACTGATATGATTGCAAGAGTTATGGTGTTATGGAAAGAATGAGCTATGGTAAGATAAAATGTTATAAAAAGTACGAATTACTATGTTATGATATGAATTGTTGTATGTCTGCTTGTATGTTGTATGAAAAGCAGTAGGTTGTTAGCGTGCTGAACGCGACACAACAAAGGAGTTACTAAGGATATGACGCAACTCATAGGGCAGACACGTCGAGGTTATTCGAGGACCTGAGTTCTTGTTTACCTCGGAGGAGGTATTATCGGTTTATGCTTTTGCTGGTTACCTCATGATGTGACATGGACAATAGGGGTGTCATGATCACATGATGTTTGCTGAATGATTATGAATATGAGTATGAATTTGATATGACTATGAATTAATATGATATGTTTATGATATGACTTGCCATGAGTTTACGATACGTATGTAGTTTTCCTTGTGTTTTCTTGAATATTGTTGTATTTGTTTGTACTTCCTTACTGGACTTTTAGCTCACCCCCTTACTTTTCCCCTTTCAGGTATGCAATAAGGTTTCTCCTTGGCATGCACACTGATGTGGGAAGTTCCAATGTATAGGCATGTATGACGCGAGGTGTCCTATGAGCAATTAAATATAAAGATGCGCGCCAAGAATAATTAAGAACTTATGTTATGGTTTATGTTTTTAATTACGTCAGTAATACTTATTATTTTTATTTTATTTTCAAAGACTACATAAAGACACAACATTTTTATTTCAAACTATTGGACCCAAATTGCATGTTTTATCAAGGCCCTACTGAACCTTTTCTCTAAAATGGTATTTTTCTAATAAATATGAGTTGAGCGATGTTTTTATAAAGTAATAGATTAGGGCGCTTCTTACAAATGGTTTCAGAGACAGGTCGTTCATGTTTTCCAAGGACCCCCCTGCATACATGCTAAAGGTTGGAAGATCTCACCTCACCGTGTCGTAAGTATTTGCTTTCCTTATTTTAAAAAGCTTGTTTTGTAACTGTAATATAGAAATAATGCCTCCTATCATTAGGACCACCAGGAAACAGTTACTTAAAGAGATCTGTGATATACCAAAGGTTTAGCTCAATGAAGACAACGAAGATTGGAGTATCGTCATACTAAAGACAATCGCAGCAATTTGTGAGCATATACAAGGAATGATCAACAAGAGATGGGCATTGGTTTGGCCTATTGAGAAGTACTGGGTGCTGTGGGAGTCACTAGAAATATACCCCGAAGCTCTTCTCCAGTTGACCGCATCGTGGCATGACGCCGTCCAAGATGACCTGGATTTTGATACTCTCAAGTAACTATGAGTTCCACCGATTGGTGGTAGTCCTAATTAACAATGAGGACGGAGGTTTGGAGGAACATTTTGAGACGGTACACGACTTGGAATGGGAAATGGCATGTCAAGAAGCAATACACGCCATACCAAAAGTGAGCGTCCAATTGAGGATGATGGCTAGCGCCCCTGGCTACTTCCACATCTCGAAAAACATCTTCGATTACAATTCGGTGGACGAGTCCACAATTGAGGACTAGAGTCTGTTTCAAATTCCACAAAATAAATCTTATTTAAATACAAAGAGGACTTCCTTAAAGACCCTTGAAAACTTATGGATTATTATGGTTCTGTTTAGAGATTTTGATTGGATGTTTGATTTATGGGGTACTTTTGAGAAAAAAAATTGATATTTATAAGTTTTATCTTTTCTCTCTCTTGCAAGCTCTAAATGGTGTTGATATGAGCATGTATGCCAACCTTTACGATTATCTCTTTAAGTTACCAAAACACCATGCAATTTATCCTCTCTTGTGATTTTCTTTTTATGCCTTAGAATTTCATAATGTCCACAAGAGGAAGAGAAGCAAGAGGTGGCAGGGGAAGGGGAAGAGGCCAAGGAAGAGATGCCTATGCAAACCCTAATGCTATAGAAATCTGTGACCTGTGAATGCCCCAGCCCAAGCTGCACCAAATGTGGATTTAGCTGTAGAGATAGCAAGATTGAGGGAACAATTAAGGCAGAGGGACGAAGAGTTGGCTCAAGCCAGGCAAGTACCTCAAGCACCCCAAGTACCATTGGCACAACCTAAGCCTCTAGTACCACCACCTGAACCATTGCCAATGGCTTCGGTTTTGAGCTAGTCTATGGATGATTTAGGTAGCAAGCCTCACCTAGCTTCAAGGGGAAAGTCGACCCTATGGTGGCAGAAGATTGGTTGAAGTCAGTAAAGGCTGTCTTTGATCATATGGAGTTGAATGACCACCAGAGGGTTTTGTGTGCATCTCACCTACTAAAAAGGGATGCAAGGATATGGTGGGATATGGTGAAGCAAACTCATGATCTATATACTATGACATGGGCAGATTTTGTGCAAGAGTTTAGCAAAAAGTATTACAACGCAGCTATACTGGTTACCAGAGTTGATGAATTTGTGACCTTTGTTCGGGGAAACCTTTCTGTCACTGATTATGCTCAGAAATTCGATAGGTTGGCAAGGTTTTCACCTGAGATTGTACCAAATGAGGCCATGCGAGTCCAAAGGTTTATGAGAGGACTTAAGCCCATGATTGCTAGGGATGTTAAGATGACCAGTGCTAAAGTGGTTAGTTATGCTGAGGTTTTGGATAAGGCTCTTGATGCAGAATAGTTGGAGGACCGCATACGGAATTATAGTGCTGGAAGAAGGGAGGCCAACAAAAACAAGGGTTTCCATGATGGAAACAAGAGGAAGGCCCATGAAGGACAAAGCAGTAGCAATGATAAGAGTCCTAGACCCCCGGTCCCGAATGGCAACAATCATAACAACTGTAACCACCACAACAATCATAACAATCACAACAATGGTCATAACTGCGAAAACCACAATAACCATAAAGTTGAGTACCCCTTGTCCTAAATGCTAACATCGACATTTGGGGGAATGTCAGGCAGGCACAAATAAATGTTACAAGTGCGGTCAAACAATCATCCTGAAGAAAGATTGCCCATAGTGGAGATCAGGAGCAGGGTAGGGAATAATGGAAATCTAGTGCCAACAAGAGTCTTTGCCTTGACTCAAAAAGAAGCAGCCAATAGTAACACCGTCGTCACAAGTCAGCTTCCTATTTTTTGTATGATATGTAGAGTGTTAGGAACGAGTTTCCTAATTCGCAGCGGAATGGTGGTGGGTTGGCCCAGTGTACAACAAAAATTTTGTAACATATTTAAACTACATTTAAATATGCAGATCCATTAATATACACACATTAATCATAAGCAAGAAAAGAATAGAAAACATACCTCTTGATGCCTATCAAGAGTCCTTGCTATCTTTTCGTAATTTGAACGAACTTCCTATCTAAGCTGCTCCCAAGTACTCATTCCAAGATCTTCCACAGCGTTCTCTACATCTCATGAAGTGTGTGGGCACTTAGAGAATAAATGATGGTTAATTTGTGATTCTACTTGATGTACTCAACACATGAGATCAAGAGAATAAGGTCTGAAATAGGTTCTGTATCTTTTTCAGGGAGAGATAGAAAAGTATCGTTCTTTTCACAGAGTGAATAATTGTCTGTCTCTTATATTCTGATAAGTCTAACTTAAATAGAAAATATTTAATTTAAAAAATAAATCTCCAACCAATTTACAATTTATCTTTTAATTAATTAATTATCTTATTAATGAAAATATCCAAAAACTAACTTTTGAATTTTCCATTAATTAATTAATTAAATAAAATTGAAAAATATATCCCTAAAAATTGTGCAGTACACGCCAACACAGTCCATGGACTGTGTGTGGTTGTGTACCACCATATATTTTAGGGATATTTGATTTTTCTATTTTTATTTAATTATTTATCCAAACTACCTTGTCATATTAAAATCTAACAACTGATAATTAATTCAAATTTGAATTAAATATATTTTTAACTAATTATCAAATATAATTAATTATTTGAATAAATATCAATCTTTTAAATTCAAATCCAATTTGAACTTATCAGATTGCTATCTCTCACTCAAATAAAGATATTTAATTAATTCTACCAATTAATTAAAACCAATATAAAATTCGAAATTAAATATTTAATTTATTATAATTTCAAAAATTATAATTGTTGACCCACAATTTGGCCAACGACACAGAGTCAAATAAACGACAAATGATAAAACAACAAGTAAGAAAGATAATCTAATAGAATAGAAGAAAAGACCAAGGATTTATAGTGATTCGGCCCCAAACGATGGTAATGACCTACGTCCACTTAGTGCTATTATTATGATTGAATCTCAAAGCAGTGATCAAAGAACTAGGGTTCTTGAGTTTCACAAACCTTGGGAGAAATACAATAAAATGATGGATAATTGCACTCTAGTTCTTTTTTTTTTTCTTTCTATCTTAGCGAAAAGATTCAGGGATCAAAAAGTCCCTTCCTTGAGCTATTTCACCTATATTTATAGGCTCAAGGAGGGTTACATATGCCAACGTGCCCTATCTTTCCTTAATAATCGCGTATCAAGATAATAATGAAGAAATATTCAATGCAATTATTATAAGATTACAGTTTAAGAAGGAAATAAATCAGGTTATACGACCAGCCTGGTCGTATCTAAAAGTTAATCCCTGGCGAAGCGATGTGCCTCTAGTCGATATTTGAGCAGTATTTTGGCCACGTGTCAACCACGTGTGAGAAATCCCGGCTACGTCATCAGTAGCCATTTTTAGGGTAAACATTTGCCCCCCAAGTTTATTTATTGCAACCAGCAATAAGTAAACTTAGGAAATTGACTTTTCGAATACCCCACGAAATCTGTCAGAGCCGTCCATGCTTTCTTGAAAAAGGTGACCAATCATGTCTAATCAAGTCTTTTCGGTTTCCCAATAACTTGTCTGACGGCTATCACACTTCCCCACGCTTTGAATAGTTACCCTTTATGATTACCTTGGTAACCGCTCCTCGGCTAATATAAATAACCCTTCAGAATCAGTTTTTTACTTTTTACATTTTAACTTTATCCTCAAGAAAGCCGAAGAACCAGGAGCTACATCCTCAGGAACCCAGAAACTGAAACGGATCACGAAGCTCTTGCCTAGTCAAATCAACTTAGCACCTCAGAACTTTACTCCATCTTTCATACAAGTACGTTTCTTCAAACCTTTCAGTTGTTAATATGCCATTCAATACTTGTTTATCTCTATTTCAGATTTCCGAGTTCTTGACTGAAACTGTTTTGGGGAGATTGGGAATGTTAACCGATGCTTGAAAGGGTGATGAGACAACATCTTGTAGGGGTTAAGAGCTAGTTTGGTAGTCGAGATTGTAGACTTAGGGCGTAAAATCGAAGTAAAAATTTGACTTTTAGGCTAGTTGAAAAACTGGGGTTTTCCCGCCCCTTCGGAGTCGAAAAAGCTTTTTCTCGAAAAACTTTTTACTTCCGCTTTTCAATCTGTTTTTCAAACTGCTCGCATAGAACTTAGTGTTTTTGCTAGAATGCTGCTGGTCGTGTAAAAGCTTAACTTTTATACGCGAGCAATGTTATTCTAACTTTCAACACAAATTTTTAGGCTTTACGTTCTCACCTCCCCTTTTCTTTGTTCATAGCTCTTCATGCAAGATCGTTGGGGAGGTAAGAAGCCTATCGATGACGACTTGCTTGCCCAATTACTTGAAAACGAGGAGCATCCGTCGCAACTGGTACCAAAGATTCCTTTTTCTCGAACCCCACCAAAGAGCCCTCAGATAAACCTTCCAGCCATGGGTAGAGTAAAATCCACAGCCCTGAAAAAGAAATCTTCCAAACCTTCAGACCAGCCCGCTCCTCAGGCTGGAATTCCTTCGACCAGTGGTCGGGAAAGAAATATCCCCGACCCAAACATTCAAACTCATGCTCAGCCCCGGAACACTGTTCATCCAGATGTTGAATGGCACATCTCACCTGTCAGCCGGGTAACGATCAGGATGATCGTCAATTACATCAAAAAATATGGACTCCCTGGGGTGACACTAGTCCAACCTACTCAAGACCAACGGGCGAACTTGCCTGGAGGCGCCTTCAGCGACTAGTCGAGGTATCACATTGAGGCAGGAGCAACCCTACCTCTTCATCCTTTCTTCCAGGGGGTGGCCAATTACTTCGGGGTCGCCCCTTTTCAAATAACTCCCAATGGATATAGAATGCTTGCTACACTCTATATCCTCTATAGCCACAAAAAATGGCTTGTCCCCACACCACACGAGGTCAACTATTTGTTCAACCTAAAATCTAACCCCAGCCAAGAAAACACGGGGTTTTTCCACTTTTGTCACCAGGAAACAGGTCGCACTTTCCTGACTGACACCACCTACACCTCGCATGTGGGGAGGTACCATCTAGAGTATTTCTTGAAAATTGACATGGTCGCGAACAACTTGGCCTTCACTCAAGAAGGTAAAGTCTTTGTACCGCTGGTCGTCAATCTTTTTTCAATTTTTTTGCTGTATTTTCCTTAGAAATTTAGTACGTTTCAGGCCCATAGTTGTGACCAAACCCTAGTCCATACATGGAGATGCGATCAGCCCTCCTAGCCAGCATGACCAACATAGAGAAAAGTGTCAAACAACTGGTCACGGAGGCCAATCTGAGACTGGTTGGCCTTTTGGCCCCCCATCAGGATGTGAGGGAGTCAACAGCGGGGAGTGCCATTGGCGGAGAGGTTCCCAAGCTGCACCCAGACGTGTCACAACCCCCTCCGAGGAGGGCCACTGGAGTAACAATCAAGGAACCCTCCAGCACCCCACGGGCTACTGCTCCCCCGCCCCAATGGGAAAGGGAAAAAAGAAAACCACCGAACCTCTCGAGCCCCTCAACAAATCTTCGGATGAGAACAGTACTGATTTCTTGCTCTTAGATAGTTTGCCAATTTACTGTTACTTATTTGACAGGGACGGCAATTTTAAGAACGCTCCAAATTTAGATTCAGACTTCTTCATGCCAGAGAGTGAGTGTAACACTAGTAGAGTATATAATGTAGCGACCAGTAATGATAGCTCGGGTATTTCACTTACAATTTTCTTTGTTTATTTTCCTGTCGTAACATACTTAATCATTTATACTATCTCACTGTTCGTGTATTTGCTTCTCTTACAGACATGGACTTTGAGAACGTGTTCAGCATATACAGTGCCCCCGAGGCTCCCGAAGCTCCCCGAGGAAGAAGAAAACAAACAAGAGGCATCCCAAGGAAAGCAGTAAAACGCCCCATGCCAAGAAAGCCCGCACTGCAGGTCCTCCGGCTGATGGACCCTCAGCAAATGTAACACCACCTCCATTTCCTCATGAGCAGCAAACTCCCTCTGCTCCTGTTGGGTCGACACCGTCTCCACCGGCCCCAACCGGCCAGACTCAGCAGGCTGGTCCTGCTTCCACAGGGGGCGACATATCGATTCGTGCCTTAAGAGCGGTCAAAGATAGGGTGGCCAAAATTTTGAAGCACGAATGTTGCCGAGAGGCGATGGCTTCGACGGAGACAATGGACGTCGACCAGATCCTAAACTGCGCATTGAATGAGTTCGTCCGTGTAAGTTATCTTTTTCTATGGAGACAACCCTTTTACATTCTACAGTTAGTCTAACCTTTGCTCTGAGCGCAGGCAATGCTGACCCTACTGCCGGCCGGCTCCGCTCGGGTACTGCTACCGAGCAGTTCAAGTCTTTGGAGCAACGACACGCTGAACAGCTTGAAGCGGTGCTCGAGGAGAAGAACAAACTGGCTACGGAGCTAAGGGAGAAGCAGACTGCTCTTGATAAGGCCTTCGAGCAAAAAGACAACTTCAAGGAGTCTAACCGTATCAACTATCGCGAGGCTAAAAAGCTCGAGCAAGAATTGGCTACGAGTAGAAAAGAGACTACAACCTTGGAGGGCTAGGCCAGATCGAGAAGCTTGAACAAGCCAACTCCAGCAATTTGGAAAGGTACAAGAACGCCATGGTTAAGTGTTTATATGACTTCTGGAAACACAACCAAGGGGCTGACTTCAACTACCTTTTGGAGCGTGCTAGGCATGCTGAGATAGCCCGCTGCATTGCTCGATTGGCAGAAGAAGAGAGAGCAAGGGCACCTGCCTTGCTTGAAATCTCCTTGGCAACTGGCTTGGACGGGGCGGACAATGAAGCTACGGATGTCGTCAACCAGGGCACCGCTCAAGATCCTCCAGCCTCGTTGTCTACAATTTTTTTCTTTTTATTTTTCAAGTACACGACCTATAGGTCGTGATGTAAAGACACTTATTTTCCAATTGATTATTTATTACTGCATGGGCAACTTTTACTTTTAATTGACAATTACATCCGAGCAGCAACTGCTCGCAGTGTAAAAGGATCCATTTTGATGTTATAATATATTTGCATCTTATTATAACATTTGTTCGCATGACTGAACTTAGCATAGTACTTTGGTTTGATTTAACAAAATACAAAATTTTGAAAAATACTCTAAGTACCCTAGCATGCTTTCACTTATTTTGCTCATGTGTTTACATACCTTTCGATATGCTTTGCTTACTAGATACCTTATAAGCCCCCCAAGTGATCGAGGAGCTTTAGGTCCTTGGTCACTTACCTTGACCAAAACCTGTTTGAACAATACTGCTCGGAGCAAAATAATTAAAATTGTAATACAGCAAAACAACAGACGTAATGAGCAAATACTTGTATAAAATACAATAATTGGCAAGAATGTCTGGCTGCGCACAGTCCCTTATATTGCTCGTAATAAATGGACAAAACGTGTCTGTACGAGTGATAAAAATAATCTTACACTTATAAGCAATTAGTCACATAAAATGACCAACTCTTTTTCATAACTTGTAAAAAGTAAAATTAATACAAGCCAATCCTTTAAGAAGGATTGTTTATTGATAGTACTTGCGCAGGTGTTCTCCGTTCCAATAGTGAGGAACGAGATCTCCGTTTAAGCGAGCAAGTTTATAGGTTCCTGGATGAAGGACTTCTTCAATCTGGTATGGCCCTTCCCAATTCGGTCTGAGTACTCCAGCAGCTTGGTCGCGGGTGTTTAGGAAAACTCTTCGAAGTACCAGATCTCTGACATTGAATTTCCTTTCTCGTACCTTAGAATTGAAATACTGGGCGAATTTTTGTTGGTACGTAGCTACTCGGAGTTGGGCTTGCTCACACTTCTCATCGACCAAGTCTAGGGATTCCATCAGTAATTGGCTGTTCGAGCCTTGATCGTACATTATTCTGCGATGCGAAGGCGGATCTAACTCAACAGGCAACATAGCCTCATATCCATAAGCTAAAGTGAATGGAGTATGGCCTATTGCTGTTCGATGGGAAGTTCTGTACGACCAAAGGACTTCAGGCAATTGTTCTGGCCATGCCCCATTAGCTTCTTCTAGTCTTTTCTTTAGTGTATCCTTTAGCGTTTTGTTGACTGCTTCGACTTGTTCATTTGCTTGGGGATGAGCGACCGAAGAAAAGCTCTTGATAATGCCATGTCGTCCGCAAAAATCCGTGAATAAATCACTATTGAACTGGGTGCCGTTATCCGAGACGATTTTCCTTGGCAATCCATAGCGACAAACGATGTTTTTGATCACAAAATCCAGCACCTTCTTGGCGTTATGGTTGCGAGTGGCTCAGCTTCAGCCCATATAGTGAAGTAGTCGACGGAAACCACTTCATATTTGACGCCGCCCTTCCCTGTGGGCAAAGATCCAATTCGATCTATGCCCCAAACTGCGAACGGCCACAGACTTTGCATTTGTTTAAGCTCATTAGGGGCTGCTCGTGGGATTTTGGAGAACCTCTGGCACTTGTCGCACCTCCGCACAAACTCCATTGAGTCTTCATTCATTGTGGGCCAGAAGTATCCTTGCCTTAGGATCTTTTTTCACAAGCTTTGCCCCCAGCGTGGTCTTCACAAAAGCCTTCGTGTACCTCTTCCATCAATTCTTTGGCCTTCTTTTTCGAAATACATCTGAGGAGTGGCATTGAGTATCCTCTTCGGTACAAGATTCCATCGACCAAGATATACCTAACAGCCTATCGCTGAAGGGTTCTGGCTTTGTTTCTGTCCGTTGGTAATACGCCTTGCATCAGATACTCTATATATGGTGTCATCCACGTATCCGCCATCTGGATCACCATAGCGGTCTCCTCTGCTTGGATGCTTGGCATTGATAGCCACTTAACCAGCACTATATTCAGAGTATCAGCATCCTTCGCACTTGCTAATTTGGCCAAAGTATCAGCATTGGAATTCTGGTCACGAGGTACTTGCTGGATGCTGTATTTGTCGAACTGAGCCAATAGATCTCTTGTTTTGTTTAGATAGGCAACCATCTTTAAACCTCGCACCTGGTATTCTCCCATGACTTGATTCACCACCAGCTGAGAATCACTGTAGATGTCAAGCACTTTTATATTCATGTCCCTGGATAATCGCAACCCAGCAAGTAATGATTCATACTCGACCTCATTGTTAGAAGCAGTGAAGTCAAACCTGATTGTGCAGTGAAATCAATGCCCTTCCAACGTTATCAATATCACTCCTGCCCCAGTGTAGCACTCATTAGAAAAACCATCTGTAAATAATTTCCACGAAGGAGCTTGGTTTTGACACTCAGGCTCACTAGGCTCTGCAATCTACTCGCCATCTGTAAATTCAGTGAACTGTGCAATGAAGTCAGCCAGGGCTTGCCCTTTTATCACTGCTCGCGGAAAGTAAGATATATCAAACTGCCCAAGCTTGACTGCCCATTTTAGCAATCTACCCGCAGCCTCTGGTTTTTGCAGGACTTGCCGTAGAGGCTGGTCGGTCAAAACCGTGATTGGGTGAGCTTGAAAGTAAGGCCACAACTTCCTGGAGGCCAAAATTAGGCAATAGGCTAGCTTTTCGATGGGCGGGTATTGCTAATCTGCTCCAATTAGCCTTTTTCTTACATAGTAAATGACCTTTTGCACGCCTTCTTCCTCCCTTACTAAAACGACACTAGCAACATATTCTGTGATCGCTAGGTAGATGAACAAAGTTTCTTTATCGACCGACTTTGACAGGATGGTTGGTTGCGCCATATGAGTTTTTAATGCTTGAAAATCTTACTCGCACTCCTCCGCCCACTCAAACTTTTTGTTGCCTCTAAGTAGATTAAAAAATGGAACGCACTTATCTGTTGACTTCGAAATGAATCTACTAAGAGTGGCAATTCTTCCGGTTAAACTTTGAACATCCTTAATCTTTGCTGGCGATTTCATATCGATCAATGCTTTAATTTTCTCGAGATTGGCTTCTACCTTTTTTGACTTGACAAGCATGTCGTCGACGTAGACCTCCATGTTTGTGCTGATCAGTTCCTTAAACATGTGGTTGACTAGTCGCTGGTAAGTCGCACCAGCGTTTTTCAAACCGAAAGGCATTACCTTGTAACAGTAAAGCCCTGTATCAGTCCGAAAGCTAGTGTGATCCTCATCAGGGGATGCATACTAATCTGATTATACCCAAAGTATGCATCCATGAACGAGAGAATCTCATGCCCTGCAGTGGCATCGACCAACTAGTCCATTCTAGGGAGTGGGAAACAATCTTTGGGGCAGGCTTTATTAAGGTCTGTGAAATCCATGCACGTGCGCCATTTTCCATTCGGCTTGGGAACTAGCACGGGATTTGAGACCCACGATGGATAAAATGCGACCCAGATGAACCCATTCTCCTTCAGCTTTTTGACTTCTTCTTTTATGGCCCTTGATCTATCTTTGTCGAGCAACCTTCTTTTTTGTTGCACTGGTGGAAAACTCTTGTCGACGTTTAGGACATGGCTGATGACTGCAGGGTCTATCCCGACCATGTCTTTGTGCGACCAGGAAAAGACTTCCTGGTTCCTCAAAAACTCCACCAGTGCTTTTTTTGTCGTTGTCTCTAAGTTTTTACCGACTTTCACAACTCTAGTCGGATTTTCTTCATCGAGTTAGACCTCTTTAAGGTCCTTGATGGGTCCAATTTCTTTCTCAAAATCCCCAAAGCGAGGATCCAAATCCCTATCCTCACTTTGGGCAACGTCCTATTTGGTGATATTATCACCCGAGTGGGCCTGAGCATCAGTTGCCACTTGCAACTGTTTCCCGGGAGAATCTCTCGATACACTCTTCTTTGCCTTGGTGATCGAGGTGTTGTAGCACTCCCTTGCTTCTCGTTGATTTCCCAATATGCATCCTACCCCTGCGTCTGTCAGGAATTTCATGGTGAGGTGCCATATCGAAGTGACAGCCCATAGGTCGACTAGAATTGGTCTCCCAATCACAACATTGTATGCTGAAGGACAATCAACTACTATGAAAGTAGTGAGTAATGTCCTATTAGCAGGTGCAGTACCTGCTGTAACTGGAAGCCTAATCGACCCTGTTGGGGCGAGACCTTCAACGGAAAAACCATAAATGGTTTGCTTGCATGGCTCCAGATCTTTGACGGACAGCTTCATTCTTTCCAGCGAAGACTTGTATAGGATGTTGATCGAACTCCCTGTGTCGACCAACACCCTTTTCACCATCATGTTGGCAATTTGTACGTCTACGACCAGCGGATCGGAGTGTGGGAATCGCACATGCTGGGCATCATCATCAGAGAAGGTTATCAATTCCTCCTCTGTTCGAGCCTTTTTTGGTGCTCGATCTTCCACGCTCATCATCTCGATGTCCTGGTCGTGGCGTAGGGTTCGAGGGTATCGTTCCCTTACCTTCCCACTATCTACTGCAAGATGTGGGCCTCCACAGATGGTGAGTAAAGTGCATGCCACAGGAGCTGGCTGTAGAGGTGGCGAGCGTTGGCGTGCAGGCGCCTGCTCGTTGCCACCTTGAGCCTCTCGCTGAGACCCTCTTGCGGCTCGCACATATCTTCTTAAATGTCCCTGCCTGATCAGGAACTCAATCTTGTCTTTCAACTGGTTACATTCATTGGTATCATGCCCATAGTCGTTGTGAAAATGACAGAACTTTGTAGTATCTCTCTTGGAGATATCTTTCCATATAGCTGCGGGTCGTTTGTAAGGCACGCTTGAGCTGGTCGCCTAGTAGACTTTAGCTCGGCTTTCGATAAGGGCCATGTAGTTGGTGAATCTTGGCTCGTATCGATTGCCTTTGGGGTGTTTACTCTCAGAAGCTGAGGGTTCATTGTTCGCCCGTTTTCCACCATTCCTACCACTGCCATTCAAGTTGCCTTTGCCGTTGCCATTGGGCTTTTCCGACCCATTGGCGGCTTTGGCGGGTTCTTCCTTGGGTCCCTTGTCTTTTGTTGGCGATTTCCCTTCGTTGGCAATCGCGTCTTCGAGCTTGATATATCAATCAGCCCAATCCAAGAACTCTTGAGTACTTCTAACCCCATGCTTTCTGAGGCTACTCCAGAGGGACGAATGGCGCCTCACCCCAGCAGTTAGGGCCATCTTCTTACCTTCATCGCCCACTGTCTTGGCTCCCGCTGCTGCTTGCATGAAGCATTGGACATATTCTTTCAAGGGCTCTCCCTTTGTCTGACATATCTCGATCAGCTGGTTGGCCTCTGTGGGGTGTACACGACCCGCGTAGAATTGTTCATAAAATTCCTTCACGAACATTTCCCAAGATACTATACAAGCAGGAGGGAACTTGAAGAACCACTCCTGAGCGGTGTCAGATAGTGTCGTAGGGAACATACGGCAGCGGGCGTCTTCTGACACTTTTTGTATGTCCATTTGTATCTCAAACTTATTAACGTGAGATACTGGGTCTCCGTACCCGTCGAAGTTCGGAAACGTAGGCATCTTAAACTTACTGGGGGTTTTGGCCGCAGCAATCCTCTGAGCCCCTCCTCCTATCGTACTCAATATAGGACGTTCGTCCCCCGACCAGTTGTTGTACCGCCTGGTTCAGGGCATCAATCTGAGCCTGAACAGCTTCTGGGACTGCTGGGGCCACCGGTGCCGGGGGAGCATACTCGTCGAGCCTCTCACAGCGGTCGTTAAGTACATCCCTAAGATCATCGTCTCTACATTTTTGCTCACTAGATCATAGCCGACTAAAGACGTTCGGCTGCCTGGGTTGCCCCCCGATGTTGTGGCTAGCTGGCCTATTTTCTCTAGGTGGGGGGTTTCTGCCTCCACCTCTTTCTTCATTTCTCCGACCAGCATTTCCTCTACCGGAATCAACTTCGTTATAGTCATGGCCATCTCTGAATTGTGGCTGACTACCGCGTGACCAGCTATTCACGCTATTTCCTCCTCGGGCTGGCATTTCCCGGGCGTTAGGGGGAGGCCTGCGCTGGTCTTCGGGTCCTCGTGCATTGTTATGCTGTGAGGGGCCCCTGACCACAGATCTTGACTTGATGTTCCTCCTGTTGGCAGAAGGACGCTGCCCCCTGCTCGGTAGATTTGGCTCTTCATCCCCTGGGCGTCTAGGGCTGCGGGGCGACTGCCCTGCCCTATTCTGCCTCAGGCGCTGGGGATTACCTCGACCAACCTAGGATGGAGGCTTCTGCTCAGGATCCCTAGGTGGGACATCATCTTGAGCCATAGGTGGCTGCTCCTGCCTTTGAGGGGTTGTTGGCTGGAGCGGGGGGCTTGGATTGGGACCTCTTTTAGGTGGTGCGTTTGGTGACTGATCTAGCTGGGCTGTCATAGCCTGACTCTTAGCCAGTTGAATGGCTGCTTCAAGGGCGGCCATGGCATCCCTCTGCCGACGATCCATTTTCGCCTGCTGCTCACTCAGCTCTTGGCACTGGCGTTCTATTTCCCTTTGCTGCAGCGCCATCATCTCTGGAGCATTCTCCTGATTGGCCCTCAGATAAACCAAATCATCTTGCAACACTCCTAGCATTTCCCTGAGTGTTTCAGAATCTAAATCCTCCTCATCGAACTCGAAATGTGGTTCATTCTTGGCCACATTTGGGGGAGGAGGTTGGGACGGTGCAGCGCCAGTAGCCTGTCCAGTCTTCTTGGATGTTTTCACCATTAGATTTTTTTTTACAATTTTTTGTCAAACTCTTAATGAAAGCACCAGAATGTTGACCCACGATTTGGCCAACGACACAGAGTCAAATATACGACAAAGGATAAAACAACAAGTAAGAAAGATAATCTAATAGAATAGAAGAAAACACCAAGGATTTATAGTGGTTTGGCCCCAAACGATGGTAATGACCTACGTCCACTTAGTGCTATTATTATGATTGAATCTCAAAGCAGTGATCAAAGAACTAGGGTTCTTGAGTTTCACAAACCTTGGGAGAAATACAATAAAATGATGGATAATTGCACTCTAGTTCTTTTTTTTTTCTTTTCTATCTTAGCGAAAAGATTCAGGGATCAAAAAGTCCATTCCTTGAGCTATTTCACCTATATTTATAGGCTCAAGGAGGGTTACATATGCCAACGTGCCCTATCTTTCCTTAATAATCGCGTATCAAGATAATAATGAAGAAATATTCAATGCAATTATTATAAGATTACAGTTTAAGAAGGAAATAAATCAGGTTATACGACCAGCCTGGTTGTATCTAAAAGTTAATCCCTGGCGAAGCGATGTGCCTCTGGTCGATATTCGAGCAGTATTTTGGCCACGTGTGAGAAATCTCGGCCACGTCATCAGTAGCCGTTTTTAGGATAAACAATAATTAATTAGTTATTTAATATAATTTCAAAAATTAATTTAATTATTAATATAATTTCAAAAATGACATAATAATTTAATATTAATTAATTTTGTTAATTATAATTAATTAATCATTATTATCACATAATTGCATATTTGGCCTCAAGAACAAATTTCTCCTTAAATATGTCTTTCAACCATTTTTCCCTTTATATCAGCTCTTGCCTTGAATAGTGTTGATAGAGCCGCTGTGAGGACCTATGGACCTACAATTCCAAGCTCCAATAAATTTGAGATTATTAATTAAATTCTTTAATTAAATAATCTTAACTTATTAATCTCATGATCACTCCACTATAAATATGAGACCACACTCTTGTAATTATAGACATTTCATTTACTGAGTACTTTATAAAATAAACCGTCCATTGATATAATCATTACATACAAATTAACCCTCTAATAATGGTTCATAATTAATCGAGAATAAAATTACCGTTTTACCTTTTTAGTTATATCTTGTTTCGTTAAGTACCATTGACTTTGCTAGTAAAGGTTAATTCATAACTAAATTATGAATTTGAACTCAATAACCTTTTGAGTCCCAAAAGTGAACCCTTAAGAGAACCCTTATTCAATCTCTTACGAGAAGGTATAGATTCCATATATGTATACTATGTCCCCAGCCATTTACATTAATGAGTTCCCAAAACAAAAGTTTCTATCCAGATCATTCTACCAGACCCTAACGAGTGAATCAAATAACTCATATAACATAAACAAAAGTTCATAGTAACTTCAGGATTAAGATCTATTTGTATATGATCATCAATTGATACATTTAATTAATACTTCGAAATGGTATTTAACTAAGTATTAATAAACATATCTGGTCCAGTTCTATATATTCTCTAGTATATAAAGTACATCCACTAAAGTGTCCTACTACACTAGTAATCCAGATCTAGATCACATGTATTCATAATACTATTGGACCGTACTTGCTGTAATTAATCTAAAGATTCCATCACTTTATTTTACTACGAACTATTCAAGTTCATTTATCTCAAACACAATCCTCCCGTACCAATACATGTTTGAGATCACATATATGAACTTATGAATTTTTCTGATATTTACATAATATTATCACAAAATAATATAGTCCATAAAATATATGCATAACAAATTCAATTTATTTATTTATTTCTTAAAACAATGTCTACTACATATGCTTTTAGGGCATAATTCCCAACAATCTCCCACTTGCCCTAAAGAAAATGAGGCATCTCTCTAATTCTCATGTTTCTTACATGCTCCTTAAAAGATTTCATGGATAAAATCTTTGTGAAATGATCTGCAAGATTATGCTCTGAAGCAATCTTCATAACTGCAACATCTCCTTGATGAACTATCTCTCTTACCAAGTGATACTTTGTAATGCCCTACTTCCTTAGAGCCATTACTAAGTGAGTTAAAAACGTGCCATTAGCTCGCTAATCGAGGTTTTAGGTTAAATGTGTGATAAACTGAGACAAAATATGTTTAAAGACATTGAATATAAAATATTTGGTCATTCATTGAAATCGTAAAGAGTTATACATTTGGGATCCCAAAATACTGTTCAGAAAATACTTTACGTCTCAAAATACATTTAAGGTCGACCTACGCAACAAATCAACTATTACAGTACATTTTCCCAAAAATAACTCTAGCCCTGGCAGCCAGGCAGGCCGAACATGTACCCGTCGCTCCACACTCTCCATACTCATGGTTGGTCGACCTTTCCTTTGCTCTTACCTGCACCATAGAGCACCCGTGAGCCGAAGCCCAACAAGAAAAATCAACACAAATAAATAAATAACATATGCATATACATCAATAACATATAGCAAAACAACCAACAAGCTAAACACATAACGGCCATGCCGTCCTAGGCGCTTTACCAGGCCATGGGTTCGCGGTCTTCACCGAAAGGATGTCTCCAGCATCCTAGGAGGGTCTCACCCTAATGGCCTACACTTGGCGTGCTCAACATCGTTCCCAGCCCATTTCCGTACCCAGCTTCTTGCCATTTTTGGCCTTCGCCGTTCTTGGCCTTTGCCGTTGATGGACCCAAAACGGGTATTATTATCCCAAAAATCTGAAGTGAATGACATGGCAGGAATTAATTGCATGTGGCTGACACCTGGCAAAACCTGTGTTCGACTATCGACCAGGAAGATGTTCAGAGTTAGGCGATTGATCTCTTCATACGACCAGTCTGGTCGTAGGCACGTAACATGCGGAGGAAATCTTAGGCAGTTATGATGGAATTCGAAATTGACTCCCACAATCTCCTGAATATCCGATTATTTAGGAAATAATATCTGTAACAAATCAATGTAAATCTTCCCTGAGCTTATAAATAGTAGAAGAGGGCTCAGGGAAGCGGATCCGATCTTTTTTCTCTTTTCCTGACTTCTAAATCGTTGGAGTTTAGAGTAATCATATCAATCATATTGTATTGTTCTTCAGAGGTTAGTGAAACTCATTGAACCCTAGTTCTTTGATCACTCCTTTGACTCTCACATCAATAAAAATGTAAGTGGACATAGGTTATTACCAGATTCTGGGGTCGAACCACTATAAAATATCGTGTTCTTATTATTTTCGCTATTACGTTCTTTTCAACGCATTCATCCACATCAGGTGTATTTTGACTCCGTGTCAGTTGCCCAAAATCAGGGTCAACATTCTGGTGCTTTCATTGAGAGCTTGATTTGTCACCGTTGAGAAAACCAAAGGTGAAAACTGCAAGGAAAACTAGACAGGCGGCCGCCGCTGCACCATCAAACCCACCTCCTCCTCCTCCTGCAAGCGTGGCTGAGGATGAGCCACATTTGGAATTTGAGGAGGAAGAAATGGATCACGCAACGCTAAAGAGTACTCTGGGGGCGTTGCATGAAGAGCTGGCCAATTTGAGGGCCAGTCAAGAAAGTGCTGCTGAAATCATGTCGCGACAGCAGCAAGAGATTGAACGGCAGCGCGCAGAATTAAGCGAAAGGTAGGCAGAGATGGACTGTCGCCCGAGCGAAGCCATGGCAGCCCTAGAGGCAGCCTTGCAATTGGCTAGGAATCAGGCCGCACCTGTCTTGCAGCCTGATCAACCTGCGAATGGGCCACCCCACATGGGTCCCAATCCTAGCCCGCCTATCCAACCCTCGAGCCCGCAAAGACCCAAGCAGCCTCAGGTGCCTCATGACGATGTCCCACAGGACCTTGAGGCACAGCCTCCATCCCAAGCTGGTCACGGCGATCCCCCGCATCAGAGGCAGAATAGGACCGAGCATCAGCCTCGTAGTCCTAGATGCCATAGGGGCGACGAGCCGAACCTTCCAAATAGAGGTCAGAATCCTCCTGGAAATAGGAGGAACTCAGAGTTAGGCTCTGCGGTCCGGGGTCGCCCATAGCATGACAATGGACGGGGACACAACGACCAGCGCAGGCCACCCTCTAACGCTTGGGATGCTTCAGCCCGGGATGGAAATCGAGGGAACAGTCGATCCCACCATAGCCAATCAAGATTCAGAGATGGCCATGGGTATAATGAAGTCGACTCAGGCAGAGGAAATGTCGGTCGAAGGAATGACGAAAGAGGTGGAAACAGGAATCAGCCACCTCAGGATGACCAACCCGGCAGACGGGACGCTGGGGGGCAATCCAGACAGAATAACGTCTTCAACCAGCTCGGAGCTAGCAAGCAGCGGAGAAGAGACGAGGACTTGAGAGACGTGCTCAACGATCGCCATGAGCGGCATGGCGAGAACATCCACCCAGAAACAGAGGCCACAACGATTCCTATCGCTGTGCAAGCCCATATAGATGCCCTCAACCAGGCGGTGCAACAGCTGGTCGGGGGAAGGACATCTCATATCGACCACGACAGGAGGAAAGGTACTCCTTTCATCCAAAGGATAGCTATGGCAGAGACTCCTAGCAAGTTTAAAATGCCTATGCTTTCGAACTTTGATGGGTACGGTGACCCGGTATCTCACGTTAACAAGTTTGAGATACAAATGGACATTTAGAAAGTGTCCGAAGATGCTCAGTGCAGGATCTTCCCTGCAACACTTTCTGACGCCGCACAGTAGTGGCTTTTTAAGTTCCCTCCTACAAGCATAGTTTCCTGGGAGATGTTCGTAAGGGAATTTTACGGACAATTCTAGGCAGGTCGTGTGCATCCGACCGAGGCAAACTAGCTGGTTGAAATTTGCCAGCAGGATGGAGAATCATTGAAGGAATACATCCAGCGCTTTATGCGAGCAGCAGCTGGAGCGAAAATAGTGGGGGACAAAGGCAAAATGATGGCCATAACCGCAGGGGTTAGGCGTCGCTCCCCCCTCTGGAAGAGCCTCCGCAAAGATGGGGTTAGAACTACCCAGGAATTCTTAGACCGGGCTGATCGTTACATCAAGCTCGAAGATGCCATTGCCGACGATGGAAAGCCTTCAGGCAAGGATAAGAAAGCATCCAAGCCCGCCAAAGCCGCCAATGGGTCCAAACCTAACGGTAACGGCAAAGGCAACGGGAACGGTAACGGCAATGGCAAGAATGGTGGAAAACGGCCACACAATGAGCCTTCCACCTCTGACAATAAACGAGCCAAGGGTAACCGTTATGAACCTCGGTTCACTAACTAAATTGCCCTTGTTGATTCTCGGGGAGAGGTTTATCAGGCCACGAGTTCCAGTGTGCCTTATAAGAAGCCTTCCCCCATTCGAAAGGATATTTCGAAAAGAGACACTACCAAGTTCTGTCATTATCATAACGACTACGGACATGACACCAACGAATGCAACCAGTTGAAAGACGAAATCGAGTTCCTTATTAGACAAGGACACTTGAGAAGATACGTACGGGCCTCAGGAAATTCCCAACGAGAAGCTCCAGGTGGCAACGAGCAAGCGCCCGCACGCCAACGCTCGCCACCTTTGCAGCCTGCCCCCGTGACTGGCACACTGTTAACCATTTGTGGAGGCCCACACCTCGCGGGAAATAGCGGAAAGACCAGGGAACGATACGCTCGGACTCTGCGCCACGACCAGGACATCGAGATGATGACTGTGGAGGACCGTGCGCCAAAAAAGGCTTAGTCAGAAGAGGGCAAAATAACCTTCTCTGATAGCGATGCCCAACATGTCCGGTTCCCACATTTCGATCCGCTGGTTGTGGATATCCAAATGGCCAACATGATGGTGAAAAGGGTGCTGGTCGATACAGGAAGTTCAGTGAATATCTTGTATAAGTCTTCGCTAGAACGCATGAAACTGTCCGTTAAGGACCTGGAGCCTTGCAACCAAACAATATACGGCTTCTCTGGAGAAGGACTCGCCCCCGCCAGATCGATCAAACTACCAATGACGACAGGTACAGTGCCTGCTACCAGAACATTACTCGCTACTTTTATGGTAGTCGATTGTCCTTCGGCGTACAATGCCGTCATTGGGAGGCCTATACTGGTTGACCTACGGGCCGTCATCTCTATGTGGCACTTAGCCATGAAGTTCCCGACAGATGCAGGGGTAGGACGCGTGTTGGGGAACCAGAGGGAAGCCAGAGAGTGCTACAACGCCTCGGTCACGAAGGCGAAAAAGGGAACATCAAAGAGCACTACCTCTGATAGGTTGCAAATGGCAATTGATACACAAGCCCAATCCGGTGACAAGGTCACCAAATAGGGTGTTGCCCAAAGTGAGGATAGAGATCTAGATCCTCGCTTTGGGGATTTTGAAGAGAACGTTGGACCCGTCGAGGACCTGGAAGAGGTCTAACTCGACGAAAAAAGACCCGACCAGAATCGTGAAGGTCGGGAAAAATCTAGATCCAACCACGAAGCATAAACTGGTGGAATTTTTGTGGAGGAACCAGGAAGTCTTTGCCTGGTCGCACAAAGACATGGCTGGGATAGACCCTGCAGTTATCAGCCATGTCCTGAATATAGACAAGGCTTTTCTACCCGTGCAACAAAAAAGAAGGCTGCTCGATAAAGATCGGTCGAGAGCCTTAAAAGAAGAAGTTGAAAGATTAAAGGAGAATGGGTTCATCAGGGTGGCATTTTATCCATCGTGGGTCTCCAATCCAGTGCTGGTTCCCAAGCCTAACGGTAAATGGCGAACCTGCGTGGATTTTACAGACCTCAATAAAGCTTGCCCAAAGGATTGCTTCCCACTCCCAAGAATCGACCAGCTGGTCGATGCCACTGCAGGACACGAGATCCTCTCGTTCATGGATGCATATTCGGGCTACAATCAGATTAGCATGCATCCCCCTGACAAGGATCACACCAGCTTTCGGATCGATACGGGCTTATACTGTTATAAAGTAATGCCCTTCGGACTGAAAAACGCAGGTTCGACTTACCAGCGGCTAGTCAATCACATGTTTAAAGAGCTGATCGGGATAAACATGGAGGTATACGTGGACGACATGCTGGTAAAGTCTAAGAAGGCAGAAGGGCATGTGAAGGATTTACAAGAATGTTTTGATGTACTGAACAAATACCAGATGGAATTAAATCCTCTCAAATGTTCCTTCGGAGTTGGATCAGGGAAGTTTTTGGGGTTCATTGTAAATTCAAGAGGAATCGAGGCCAACCCCGACAAGATAAAAGCCCTGATCGACATGAAATAGCCAGAGAGAATTAAAGATGTACAAAGTCTAACCGGGAGAATCGCAGCCCTGAGTAGATTTATTTCGAAGTCAACGGACAAATGTGTCCCTTTTTTCAATCTACTTAGGGGCAATAAGAAGTTTGAATGGACATGAGACTGCGAGCAAGATTTTCAGGCCTTGAAGACTCATATGGCTCAGCCTCCCATTTTATCCAAGCCGATCAAGGGAGAAACTTTGTTCATTTACCTGGCGATCACGGAAGTTGCTGCTAGTGCGGTACTAGTACGCGAGGAAGAAGGCGTACAAAAAGCGGTCTAATATGTTAGCAAGAGGCTGATTGGGGCAGAACTAAGATATCCGCCCATTGAAAGGTTAGTATATTGCTTAATCCTGGCCTCAAGGAAACTATGTCCTTACTTTCAAGCCCATCCTATCAAAGTTATAACCGACCAGCCCCTTCGGCAAGTCCTCCAAAAACCTGAGGTGGCTGGGCGCTTCTTAAAATGGGCAATCGAACTAGGGCAGTTCGATATCACATATTCACCACAAGCAGTAGTAAAAGGACAAGTCTTGGCTGATCTTATTGCAGAGTTCACCGAACTCCCAGACAGCGAACAGTGCGAACAGCCTAGTTCGCCTGAGCCTCAAGAGAAAGCTCCATTGTGGAAGTTATTCACGGATGGGTCGTCCAACGAATCTCACGCAGGAGCGGGAGTGATATTGATAACGCCGGAAGGGAATCGATTTCACTGCGCCATTAGGTTCGACTTCACCGCGTCAAATAATGAAGCCGAATACGAAGCACTCCTCGCTGGATTGAGAATGGCCAAAGACATGGGCATAAAGACGCTTGATATTTACAGCGATTCACAGCTGGTAGTGAACCAATTTCTAGGGGAATATCAAGCGCGAGGCCTAAAAATGGTGGCCTACTTGAATAAAACAAAAGACCTACTAGCCCAGTTCCCGAAGTATACCCTCCAGCAAATACTGTGGGATCAAAATTCAAATACAGATGCCTTAGCTAAACTCGCGAGCGCGAAAGATGCTGACACTTTGAACATTGTGCCAGTAGAAAGATTGAGTGAGCCAAGCATACAAGCGGATAAAGCCAGTATGGAAATTTGAATGAAGGATACATGGATGGCACCTTACTTGGAGTATCTGACAAACGGTGCACTACCAATAGATAGAAACAAAGCCAAAAGTCTACAAAGGCAGGCCGCTAGGTACATACTGGTCGATGGTGTTATGTACCGGAGAGGGTATTCAATGCCAGTACTCAGATACGTTACACTAGAAAAAGCTAAGGAACTAATGAAAGAGGTGCATGAAGGCTTCTGTGGAGATCACGGTGGGGGGCAGAGTTTGGCAAAGAAAATTCTAAGGCAAGGCTACTTCTGGCCGACTATGAATGAAGATTCGATGGAGTTTGTACGAAGATGCGACAAATGTCAAAGGTTCTCCAAAATTCCACGAGCAGCTCCAAACGAGTTGAAACAGATGCAGAGTCTGTGGCCTTTTGCGGTATGGGGGATAGATTTGATTGGATCCCTGCCAACAGGAAAAGGCGGAGTAAAGTACGCAGTCGTGGCAGTTGATTACTTCACCAAATGGGCCGAAGCTGAACCACTCGCTACCATAACAACCAAGAAAGTTCTTGACTTTGTCATCAAGAACATTGTTTGCCGGTATGGTTTGCCCCGAAAGATAGTTTCAGACAACAGAACCCAATTTGACAGCGACCTATTCACCGACTTCTGTGAAAGGCATGGAGTTATTAAAAGCTTTTCTTCAGTCGCGCATCCCCAAGAAAACGGGCAGGTACAGGCCGTGAATAAAACCCTTAAGGACACCTTGAAGAAGAGGCTCGAAGATGCCAAAGGAGCATGGCTAGAACAGCTGCCTGAAGTCCTCTGGTCGTATAGAACGTCTCACCGAATAGCGACATGCCATACTCCATTTTCCTTAGCCTATGGATATGAGACTATGTTACCTGTCGAGTTAGATCCCCCCTCACATCGACGCTTAACATACGACCAGGACCAGAATAGCCAACTGATGAAGGAGTCCCTAGACTCAATTGATGAGATACAAGAAAAAGCCCAACTCCGAGTTGCTGCGTACCAGCAAAAGGTCGCCCGGTACTTTAACTCAAAAGTAAAAGAAAGAAAATTCAACATCGGTGACTTGGTGCTACGACAAGTTTTCTTGAATACTCGCGACCCCACTGCTGGAGTACTCGGACCTAATTGGGAAGGACCTTACCAGATTGAAGAAGTCCTTCATCCGGGCACCTACAAACTTGCACGCCTAAACAGAGATCTCGTTCCACGTTATTGGACTGGAGAACACCTGCGCAAGTATTATCAGTGAACAGTCCTTTTTAAAGGACTGGCTTGTATTAAATTCTACTTTTTACAAGTTTTGCAAAAAGGGTTAGCCACGTTGTATGGCTAATCGCTTATAAATGTAAGATCTTTTTTTTAAGATCAATCGTAAAGACATGTTTAGTCCATTTTTAATACGAGATTATAAGGAATTGTGCACAGCCAGTCATTCTTGCCAACTATTGTAAATTTATTTTTACAAGTATTTGTTCATTACGTGTGTTGTTTTGCTATATCACAAGTGTTAAAATTTTGCAACGAGCAGTAATGTTCGCACAGGTCATGGTCAAGGCAAGTGACCAAGGACCTAAAGCTCCTCGATCACTTGGGGGGCATACAAGGTACATCGATAGCAAAGCATACCACAAGGTATGTAAAGACATGAACAAAATAAGTGAAAGCATGCTATGGTACTTAGCGTATTGTTCAAAATTTATGATTTTGTTAAATCGAACTAAAGTACTATGCTAAGTTCGGTCATGCGAACAGGTATTATAATAAAAGATTATAATATCAAAGGCAAACGTTTACACCACGAGCATTAGCGCTCGGATGTAAAAATAGAATTAAAAGGAATAAAAACCTTTACACTGCGAGCAGTATTGCTCGGATGTAATTGTTCATGCATAAGCAAAAGAGCTTCCCTCGCAGCAATAAAATAAAAAAGATTGTCTTTACAAAAAGACCCGTGGTCCATAAAGCGAAAAAAAATATATTAATTTGGCTGGGGGGCAGGAGGGTCTTTTGGATTAGGAGCATTTTGATTAGCCGGAGGTTTAGCCACACCAGCAGTAACAGGAGTTTGGGCCTTGGCTTTCTCTTTTGCCGCCAGCCGAGCAACACACTGCGTCATCAGCATCTCTTGGAACTGCTCGGAGAGATAGCTAATGTCTGCCTCCCGATCGTGCTTCCAGAAGTCATAGAAGCAAAGGAAGGTGGCTTCCTTATAATTTTTTAGAGTTTTAACTCTGTCCTCCTCGAGCTCGCGCACCCGTTCCTCAAGCTTCTTTACCTCATCCCTGTTGGCAGTCAGATCAAGTGTGAGATGCTTGCACTCTTTGGTGTTGAGTTTGCAGTTCTCCTTCCATTTGTGCTGCTCGTCGATGGCTTTGTTCCAGGCCGCCTCACTCTCCTGAAGCTCTCGGGTAAGAATGGACTGATCCTTGCATAGCTACTCGTTCAGCTTAACCAGCTCCTTGTTCTCCTCGAGCAGCTTGGTCTTCTCATCCTCAAGCGCTTGCATAGCCTGGGCAAGCCTGGAGTCAAAGTTCCTCTCTCGAGAAACCATCGCCCCAGCTCGGCGCCAGCTAGTAGTCAAGGATAAAAACCCCTGAAGAAAAAATGAGTTAAGAAAGGAAATATAACATAAATGACAAAGCAGCGAAAGACGACTTACACTGGCTATCTCGTTCAGCCCTATGTTAATGATTTTGTTAATGTCCATCGTGGCAGTGTCAGTGATGGCGACCTGGGAGCGCTTATGCTTGGAGAGCCGATATAATCTCTCCCTGGCCATGCCAACTATGTGGCTGGGCAGGGAGCCTTCGGACAAATGGTCCGTGGTCTCTTTGTCTACGGCCTTTGAGGAAGACTGAGGATCGGCAGGCGTGGGAGTTTGCTGCTCGGGGGCAGCCGAATGTGTTAAGTTCTCTTTGGAGGGGGCATCGGTGGGAGCATCTTCTGTTCGGGCTTTCTTCGAAGGGGTCTTGCTACTTTCCCCACGAGCTCTTTTGCTGTCCTTCTTCAAGACAGAAGCTTCGGCATCAGCTTGGTAGTGTGCAAAGAAGTCCCCGGGGTCCATGCCTGCACAAAGAATGACATTTCAAACGATGAGATTAAAGGGTCCCAGAGAAACAAAGGTTAGAATATAAGAGATGCAAAAGTAAGGTACCCGAGCTACACCTACTGGTCGGAACATTATTTACTGAACTACCTAGTTCCTGGAAGAAATCAAAATTTAAAGAAGGAGCGTTCCTAAAATTTCCGTCCCCATCAAATAGGTGGGTGGGAATTGGCAAGTTATTTAAAAACGAGAATGGTGTACCGTATACATCCGACGAGTCGTCAGATTGTTCAGCAGGCTCTACAGCCTTTTGTTTCCCCTTGCCCTTGGGGACCGACGGTTCTGCTGCTCGGTGGGGAGCAGCAGGTTCCCTGATTGTAACCCCAGTTGGCCTCCTCCTAGGAGAAGGTGACTGAGGTTGCTGCTTGGGACCCTGCTCGCGTCCCACGCCAGCATGGACACCACCCGCCGCAGGGTCGCTGGTCGCAGGAAGAGAGCCCTTAAGGCCAGCCAGCCTAAGGTTAGCCTCAGTGACCAAGTTTTTCACACTCTTAGCAGCATTGGACATACTAGCTAAGAGTGCTGCCCTTGACTCCATTCCTGGAGTAGGGGTCGGGCGCAACCATGGACCTGGAGTACAGTAGAACAGTAGAGTATTATGACAAGAGAAAATTTAATGGGCAAGAACTACTGGTTTAAGGCTCGTTATTCCCCTTACCTCCTCGTGCGAATGCCAGGTTGTCCGCAGCAATGTCAGGTGTGAGAAAGTATTCCAGATGATACTTCCCCACATTAGAGATATGGGTGGTCTCGGACAGAAACGTGCGTCCGGACTCCTGATGGTAGAAATGGAAGAACCCCATACCGTCTTGATTGGGGTTGGACTTAAGGTCAAATAAATAATTGACCTGATGAGGAGAAGGGGCTGGCCATTTCTTAAGTTTGTAAAGGATATAGAGCGCGGTCAGCATCCTATATCCGTTCGGGGTAATCTGAAAAGGGGCCACCCCGAAGTAATTAGCCACCCCTTGGAAAAATGAATGCAGAGGCAAGGTGGCACCCGCCTCAATATGGTATCTCGACCAGGCGATATAGGCCCCCCCTGGAAGGTTGGCTCGATGGTCGATGGAAGGTCTGACTAGGGTCACCCCCGTCAGATTATACTTAGTTAAATAATTGGAGACCATGCGAATGGTCACTGTGCTTAGAGATACCACGTGCCACTCAACATCCGGCTGGTCGGCATGACGAGGACGGGCACGTGCTTGAACTTCAGTCTCAGGAAGGAATTCTCCTCGACCACTGGTCGAGGGGGCATCAGCAGGAGGCTGACTGGGAGTAGGGTTGCATCTTTTTCTGGCCTTGGTTTTTGTTCTGGCCATTTTTTGGGAAGGAGCTGATGGAGGATTTGGGTTAGGATGTGAGAATGGAATTTCTGGAATCAACGAGGATGGATTCTCTTCGCCTTCGAGCAGTTGGGCTAAGAGTTTGTCTTCGATAGGTCTTTCTCCTCCCCAAGGGTCTTGCATATGAACTACAAACAGACAATGGAGGAGATAAGACACAATCCGCGAAGTAGTGTGGGGAAGCTGGGATAATGTTGCTCGTGCCTAAATAACCAGCAGCATCCTAATCCTACGTTAACTTCAACGCGGATAAATAAAAAAAAGAGAAGGGAAAGAAGAACGTTTTCTAAAAAGAACTTTTTTTTTCAACTCCTGAAGGGCGGAAAAAATTTCAGTTTTTCGTCTAGCTTAAAGGTTGAACCTTTCGACAACCTAACGTCTCAAATCAGAAACTCTATCTATCAAAGTACTGATCCAACCCATACAAGGTATAAAAATGCACTTCTACAGAATATTAGGCGGTTTGTAGCAAAATCCCTAAAAGCCCTATTCAAGAATGCAGACATATCAGAGCACAAAAATAGTATGCATGGTGTAGTACAGAGCTTAAAGGATGGAATCCTTACCTGAGAGAAGGAGGAGATTCGGAAGAAAATGAAAACTTGAGGCGGAAGACCTGTGGCACGACGTCGGACTATTTTTTTTGAAGCTCTGAACACTGGTGCAAGTTCTTGAAAATTTTGGCAAAAATGACGGGTAAAGGTTTCTTGAAAAAGAAGAAAGGCTACTTATAGAGATCAAGGGGGTAGCCAAAAGGCGGTAATCATCACTTCCCACTTTCGAAACGTGGGGAAGTGGAAAAGCCGTCAGATTTCCTTTTCGGAAACCGAAGAGACTTGATTAGACATAATTATGTCACAGTTTTCGAAAATGCACGGGGATTCTGACAGACATGGGAAGACGAACGGTTGTTCCCTTAAGTTTCTTTATTACTGGTCGCACTAAACAAACTTGGGGGGCAAATGTTATCCGAAAAATCAGAAGTGAATGACATGGCAGGAATTAATTGCACGTGGCTGACACCTGGCAAAACCTGTGTTCGACTATCGACCAGGAAGATGTTCTGAGTTAAGCGATCGGTCTCTTCATACGACCAGTCTGGTCGTAGGCACGTAACATGCGGAGGAAATCTTAGGCAGTTATGATGGAATCTGAAATTGACTCCCACAATCTCCTGAATATCTGATTATTTAGGAAATAATATCTGTAACAAATCAATGTAAATCTTCCCTAAGCTTATAAATAGTAGAAGAGGGTTCAGGGAAGCGGATCCGATCTTTTTCCTCTTTTCCTGACTTCTAAATCGCTGGAGTTTAGAGTAATCATATCAATCATATTGTATTGTTCTTCAGAGGTGAGTGAAACTCATTGAACCCTAGTTCTTTGATCACTCCTTTGACTCTCACATCAATAACAATCTAAGTGGACGTAGGTTATTACCAGATTCTGGGGCCGAACCACTATAAAATATCGTGTTCTTATTATTTTCGCTATTACGTTCTTTTCAACGCATTCATCCACGTCAAGCGTATTTTGACTCCGTGTTAGTTGCCCAAAATCAGGGTCAACAGGTATGTTTTAAAAATTTATAACTTGCAAGCGCATAAATTGTATATGAAATATAGTGTTCGTGTAAGCACAAGATTGAACCCAAAGGAGTTGTCTAAAATAAAAAAGAAAACTATTTTAAACCAAAACTAATAAATTCTAACCTAGCTCCAAAGATTGATGAGATTGAATGTCATGAACATAAAATAAAAGATTTAAAATAAAGTTATTTAAGAGAATACAAATAAACCAATAATGATTTGAAAATAAGTGTTAAAAGGAAAGATTATTAATATACTAGAATCTCCAAAATGTAAGTTTAATAATACTTATTAGTATATTGATTCCCAAGTTTTAGTGATAGTTAAAATAAGTCAAACAATCATTTTCCAAATAGATTTATAATTTTAAGCACAAATTACTTCTAAAAAGATAGGATTTTTCTTCACTTTTCAAAAAGTCTAATTTCAAAGTATTTAATGTGAATCAACCTAATGAAACAACAAAAAATCAAATAACATTATTTATAAGGCAAAATATAATATTTTTGTTCCAAGCATTGGATGTGTACAATTTAATGACACATCTTACACAAATAGTTTTATGTTTTGCAAAATGAAGAACAAAGTGCATATTATCTAACAATCCAAAATATGAGATATTAAAGATGAAAGACATATATGAAGAAGAAAAATCCATAAACTTTGTTGCATTACAAGGGAAATCAACATACAACATAAATATTATCTAGTTACAAGTTGCTTCATCATGATCTTAATAATCTTATGAAAAAGATTAGAAGAACATAACTAGAATAGAAAATACAAAATAAACAAAATACATACTTGAAAATGCTCTTGAAAAACCCCAAAATGGAAGAGAGAAAATGGTAGAAAAGATGTTGGTTACCCCAAAAATTAAGCACCCTAAAATGGTCTTGAAATTCCATATTTATAGCCAATATGAGAGCATTAAAATAATCAACTTAAATTAATTAAATTGATTAAACTAATTAAACAAAGTAAATATGGCATGTAGAGGTAAATTATAGGATGTAATGATATTTTTGTGGTGAAATGTGTGGAAAAATTGGGTAAAAAGTTGGCATTTTTGGACATAGGGGACAAAAGTACATTGTGGGCTCAAGAGGGTTGTTGGTGGCTTGGCAGGTGGTTGTGGCAGCAGCTGGGCCGAGTGGTTTGTAGGCCCAATTGGGCTAGTGGAGCTTGGCTGGGAAGAGAGGTGGCCTGGCGTGAAGGCAGGGAGGCTGGGCTGCGTTGGGCCTGGTGGGACTTCGGCTGGGAAGGGGAGCCAGGTGTTGGGTCGTGGGCTGGTTTGGCTTGCTGGGATGGGTCACTGGGAGAGAAACAGGTGGCTGGGCAAGGGCCTGACTGCTGGGCCGAAACTGGCACGGGCCCAGGTGAGGAGAAGGAGCTTCGGCTGGGCCTTGACGGGCCTGGTTCTTGGGCTAAAGAGAGAAGGGTGAAATGCCACATTTTTTCTATTTTCTTTCTTAAAAATGCCACACTTTCTTTTGATTTCCTTACTTCTCAAAGCCCAATATAAATAACATACTCCTTACAAAATAAACATAAATTAAATCATAATCAAATATTTTCAATTATAAAATAAATCATATTAATTCATTGAAAATATTAATTAAAACTTAATTTACTTAAACATTAAATCTCAAAAGTGCATGTTTTTACTTCTAACTTAACAAGACTAATTTCAAATAATTAAACTATAACATATTATAATAAGATATCTATAAAATTACACAAAAATCTATAAAATTACAATAAGACTAATAAATTCAAAATTACTTAAAAACTTAATAAATCAATTAAAAACTCAAGAACTAAGCAACAATTATCATATAAAATATGGTAAAATAGCTCTATTTTGTAGAGTTATCAACCGTTCCCAGCCTTCACTGTTCACACACAAATATACATCGCATAACAAAATAACAACATATAATTAAACATATACTAAACTTAGACATTAGGGCTACGCCCTGCAATTCAGTCAATAGGGCCATGCCCCGCAATACAAACAATAGGGCTACGCCCCTCAATATAAGCAATAGGGCCACGCCCTGCTCTATGGTTACAATAGTTTTCTTACCTTTAATCTAGATGCAAACATTCAAGAAAGCAATCATGACCCCCGAGAACAATCCTCTCCTCAGTCCCAGTGGTAACCTAGTCACACACCACGATAACATTCTCGTTACTACCCGATTTCATAATTAATCCCCGGAACCAATCTCATGCTCTTGGGATCCCCCATTTTCCGCCACATGGGGTGGTGAAAACGTCCCCCGATCCCCCTCGGTCTAAGCCCTAAAAACATAAAATCCAAGGCCCTGAGAATGGACTAACGCCACGGCACAGCCATACAGGCGCCGCGACACACAGTAGGGGCTCCCTATCTTGAATCATCCCAGCGCCGCGGCTCAGAAGAACAGGGCCGCGATGCTCCTACGCGAACCCAGAAAACTGGGTTTTTCCACCATTTTTCCTCGAGCCAAAACTTGCCCAAACCATTCCCTAAGGGTACCCAAGTCCCAAAGGGTCCCAAAACTCCAAATAAACAACATACACAACACATATGCACAAGAATCAAACTCAAACACACATCCTCACTCCAAATCACCTAATGGTTTAAAATTCCTTAAAAACTTAAACCACACCAGAAACTCTTTTAAGAATTCAAAGGAATCCTTACCTTAAGGAGGAATTCGACCCTAGGCTACCTCCAATCCTACTCCAAGCTTCAGTCCTCAAATTCCCAAGCTTAGTTCCTCAAAACTTCATCCCAAAACCCAAATTCAGAAATCAAAAGTCCAAACTCTCAAGAACATCAAGCAATACACAAAACCAGAAAATGAAACTCTTACCTCTTCTTGGATTTCGAATATCCTAAGGCTTGGTAGCTGTAAATCCTCCTCCACAGCTTGATTCTACTCCCAATTCCTCAAAAATCCAGCTGCCTAATCTTGTGCTTTCCTTTCCTTCTTGAAACCTTAAACCAAAAATGACCATGGAACTCTTGAGAAGTCTAGAACATAAAGATTAACTTTAGTTGTGGTTTATCCCATTTAGAGCCTAAATGACCATTATACCCCTCCTTCTAACATACTTCCTTCCTAAACCTCAAGGGAAACCTAGTCCTTTCGCTCTTTGCAAAAAATACCACCTTTCACTTATTATTTCAGTAACAACACTAATTCTCAAGTTACTAGTAGTTACCAGTTTCACAACTAAACACCAATTTCTTGACTCTCTGCTAACACTGCGGGACAGGATCTCCTCATGCCGGAAACACTGCACATAACTCAAAATCATACCCTCAACGAGTTCAAATTATAAATATTCCCCTAATAGCCAAATGGGCCCCACATGCATATTTAATTCACCTAAACATGCATTTCTAATAACATAATCATTAAATTCACATAATAACATAAATAAATAAATTATTGCCCTCCAAGCACACTAATCAAGCCCCTAAGCCTTATTTGCAAAATTTGGGACGCTGCATACTTCCTCTCGATGTGCTTTCCCTTCTTGTGACTCTATGGTTCCTTTGAGTTAGCTACTGCCCCACTGTTACCACAGTATAGGATTAGTGGCTTATCAACATCTGACACTACTTCCAGATCGGAATAGAAATTTTTGAGCCACACAACCTCCTTAGCAGTTTCACAAGCTGCTATATACTCGGATTCCATGGTAGATTCTGTAATGCTGGTTTGTTTAATACTTCGCCAGACTACTGCTCCTCCTAAAAGAATAAACAGTGATCCAGAAGTTGATTTCCGACTATCTCTGTTTGATTGAAAATCAGAATCAGTGTAACCAGTGGGGCTCAGGTCTCCACCTGAATATACAAGCATATAATCTCTAGTATTTCTAAGATACTTGAGAAAATTCTTCACTGCAATCCAATGACTCAATCCAGGATTGGATTGATAACGGCTGACTATCCCTACTACATAACAAATGTCAGGTCTAGTACACAACATAGCATACATAAGACTGCCTACCGCTGAGGCATAGGAATATTGTCTCATATCTTCCTCTTCCCTAGGTGTTTTGGGACACTGCTCCTTGGAAAGGAATACTCCAGAACGGGTTGGCATATCACCATTTTTGGAGTTTTGCATATTAAAGCGTTCTAGCACCTTATCAATATAAGCTACTTGAGACAGTGCCAACGTTCTGTTATGTCTTTCTCTAAGAATTTTTATGCCCAGAACATACTTGGCTTCTCCCAAATCTTTCATTTGGAATTGTTCAGCTAACCAGATCTTTACCTTTGATAATGATGTTACGTCATTTCCAATCAGTAATATATCATCAACGTAAAGAACGAGGAGTACTACTACACCATCTTTGATTTGTTTATAGACAAAAGGTTTGTCAACATTTTGTTCAAACCAAACATTTTAATTGTGTCATCAAATCTAAGATTCCAAGATCTAGAAGCTTGTTTGAGTCCATAAATTGACCTATGAAGCTTGCAAACTTTTTGCTCTTGACCTTTTACTTCGAACCCTTCTGGTTGAGACATGTAAATGGTTTGATCAAGGTAGCCATTCAAAAAAGATGTTTTGACATCCATTTGTCAAATCTCATAATCCATGCATGCAACAATGGACAAGAGTATACAAATGGATTTTAGAATGGCTACAAGAGAAAAGGTTTCTTCATAGTCAATCCCTTCTTTCTGTGTATAACCTTTGGCTACAAGCCTTGCTTTGAAAGTCTATACTTTCCCATCCACTCCTCTTTTCTTCTTGAATATCCACTTGCAACCAATGGGCTTGATATTCTCAGGTGGATCTTCAAGAACCCAGACAGAATTGGAATACATCGATTCCATTTCTTGGTTCATGGCGTCTTGCCATTTTTCCTTGTCAGAATCATTCATTGCATCTTTAAATGTCAATGGATAGTCTTTGTTAGTGTTAGACACAAGCATTTGAACTTCGTGTTCATAGTGTGTGGGTTGCTTACTAACCTCCCACTACGACAAGATTCTCTACTATTCTGACTAGAACTAGTAGTTTCCTCTTACTGTTTTTCATTGGTTGTTGCTGGTGACTTTGCAACTTCATTCGAGACCATCTCCTCCACTACAACCTTACTGCGAGGTTTGTGGTAATTGACATAGTAATGTTCAAGAGAAGTTGCATTTGTCGATACAAATGTTTTATTTTCTTTTGGAAAATATAAAATTCCACCTCTAGTCTCTTTGGAATATCCCACATACATGCACACTTCAAAGTGTGATTCCAACTTCTTGGTCATTCCTTTAAGCACGTGTGTAGGACACCCCTAAATTTGAAAATGGTGCAAACTAGGTTTACAACCATTCCATAATTCCATGGGTGTATTTTGGATAGACTTAGATGGAACAACATTCAATATGTATAAAGCACATCGAATTGCATATCCCCAGGATGACAGTGGTAATGATGAGAAGCTCATCATTGATCTAATCATATCTAGTAACGTTCTATTCCGTCTTTCTGAAACACCATTTTGTTGTGGCGTTCCAGGTGCTGTGAGTTGGGATTGAATTCCATGCTCACGTAAATGGTCCTCAAATTCAGAATCCAAGTACTCTCCTCCTTGATCAGATCGAAGAACATTTAGTGATTTACCTAAGTTCTTTTCAGCCTCTGCTTGAAATTCTTTGAACTTTCCAAAAGTTTCAGATTTTCTTTGCATTAATTATAGGTAACCATACCTTGAATAATCATCAATGAAAGTGAGGAAGTATTCATAACCTCCTCTTGCTTGTACATTAAGTGGACCACAAACATCAGTATGTACCAGTTGAAGTGGTTCGGTAGCTCTTGAACCTTTAGCAGAGAAAGCTCTCTTGGTCACCTTGCATTCTAGACAGGATTCACAAACAGGGAGAGATCCAATAGATAGTTCTCTTAAAGGACCATCCTTTACAAGCCTATTTATTCCATCTAGACCAATATGGTCCAATCTCAAGTGCCACATATATGTTTCACTATTGTTATCAGTCTTATGTCGTTTAATAGATCTAGGATTAGGTGTTTTGAATAATTATGAATTATAAGCATATTTCTCTTTAGCTTTCAGTTTATAAAGCCCATCAATAGATTTCTCAGAACATATCTTAAAACCATATTTTGAAATAACAATCGAATTATTATTAAAAGAAATTTTACAACATTGTTTAAGCAACATAGAAATAGAAATTAAGTTTCTAGAAAACCAGGAATATAATAAACGTTCTCTAAAACAAGAAATTTATTCTTCTTAAATTCCAGACAGGATGTTCCAACTACTGTTGCAGAGACAATCTGACCACTGCCTACCCTCATAGTCACCTCTCCATCAGCAAGCTTCCTCGTCGAACTAAGAATTTGTAGAGAAAAACAAACATTGTTAGTGGCTCCTGAATCTACTATCCAGGATGAGGAATTGTCTTCCATTAACCAAGCTTCTAACATAAGTAAATCAAATTTACCTTTCTTTTTCTCTTTTAGGTCAGCGAGATACTTTGGACAGTTTCTCTTCCAGTGACCATGTACTCCACAATGAAAACAAGTCCCTTTAGGGGTCTTCTTTTTGGAGCTTTTGGTGTACTTGTTCTCTTTGCCTTTGGATGACTTTTTAGGCTTCTTTGAATTATTGTCTTTTTCTTTCTCCTTGTCCTTTCCATTTCCATTTTTCCTCTTTTTGGTTTTAGCCTTTGAAGATGATGGGTTAAAATCAGCAACATTTGCTTCTCCTTCTTTCTCAGAACATTTGTTAAGAGATTCATAAGTTTGAAATTCATTCAATAGCTGTGTCATGTTATATGATAATTTGTTCATGACATAGTTGGTTGTGAAACCTTTAAAACCTAGAGAAAGCGATTCAAGTATAATGCTTACTTGAGTCCTTTCATCAATGATTTCCCAATGGATAATTGCATCGTGCATTATATTGATCATGTCCAATACTGTTCTCTGATAGAAACCCCTTTCTTCATTTTCTTGGTCATGTAGGATCTGGTGGCCTCATGCCTGCACTGATCTGACTGCTGCCCAAACATATCTTGAAGGGTATCCCATATCTCATAAGCATTTTTAGTGTTCTCAAACTTCTTTCTAAGCACATCGCTCATACTCGCAAGCATATAACACTTTGCTTTGTTGTTTGATAAGATCTAATTATCAAACTTTTCCCTTGCAGTTTTGGCAGCAGTAGCGGAAGGGACTTCAGGAAATTCCTCAGTCAAGACAAATTTGTGGTTCTCACATATTAATACAACATTCAAGTTTAATTTCCATTTCATGTAGTTTTCATCAGTCAACTTTTCATTTGCAAGTAAAGAAGATATAGGATTTGAGCTAGACATGATTGCTGAAAATAAATAAATAAACAAAAATGAATTTATGCATATAATAAATATCAATTATTTTTGGAATAGTAAATGTGTTGCATGAATTCAACAATTAAAGAACACATAAAAAATAATTACTAATTCCACGATTAATTAATTTGAACATTAATGGACTAGCCTTAGGGTAGGTCAGACTAATTCCAAATTAATTTTGAGACAAGTTCTCAAATTTATAAGTGAAAAATCAAATCAATATTTCTCTTTTGACTTATAAACAACCGCTTGTTTGGTCAAGAATACACTAGTCCGCTCGAAAGCCTAATTGTAACGACCCAAATTTGCTAATAAGGCTTAGGGCCTTGATTAGCGTGCCTGGCGGGCAATAGGTGAATTATGGATGTAATATGTGAATTTATGTGAATATGTGATAGAGATGCATGTTTAGCTAAATTAAATATGCATGTGGGCCCCATTTGGTTATTAGGGGTATGTTTGAGATTTTAGCCCGTTGAGGGTATAAATGTGATAAATGTGATGAATGTGATAAATGTGATATGTTTGTGATATATTTGTGTAGCACGATCCAAGACAATCCTAGGGAGCAGTTAGCCAGAAAGTCACAACGGGGTTGAGAATCCGACTCAGGGCGAGTCGAGGGGTATTTCGGGTATTAGATGTTTTATGGGGTTATCAGGTTATGGAAATAAATATTTGGAGATATATTTGAGGTTAGAATGTTTAGGAGGGAATATTGGGGAAATTTACCATTTTTCCCTCGGGGATGTTTTTGGTACCCCAAGCCTTGAGGTAACCTTAGAGATTAAGTTAAATAAAACAAAACTTAAGAAACAAACAGAACACTCTAAACCGATCCTTTTCCCTTCATCTTTTGGTTTTCTTCCTTCTCTCTTTTCTCTAAGTTTAGCAAGGGAAGCTTTGGGTGGAAATTAGTCAAGACTAAGGAATTTAGCTGGGATTTAGGGGAGCTTGAAGCTTGGAGCTTAGGGAGCTGGATAAGAGACTTATTCCAGCAAGGGTAAGTTTAAAATTATAAGGATTGTGTTTGGAATTTCTGCTAGTTTTCTTAGAGTATGCATGGTTTGGATTCTAGGACTGGTTTTGATTGTTTGATGGGTGTGGGAATTGGTTCTTGAGTTTGTTGGTATGTCTAAGTTGCATGAGTATGAATTCTGGGCTTAATTATGAGGTTGGGGGTGATTTTGGTTGAGATATGTGGAGTTTGGCTCAAAGGAAATGGTGTTTTTCTAGGTTTGGAGGCGAGGGCCACGACCCTAGGAGGGGCATGCTGCGGCCCGTGTGCACACGAGGCCTTGGGAGGCCATGGTGCTCGAGGCACGTCGCGGCGCTTGGCCAAGCATGCCGCAGCCCATGCATGTTCTAGTGGGGTGTTAGCCTCTGTTTTGAGGCTAGCCGCGATGCTTGTGGGGCTGGGCCGCGACCCTAGTTCAAAGTGCAGGGTGACTTGTAGATCTTTACTTGGGAACTTAATTGCTAAGGCTCGGGATGGATTTTATCACCCAGATTTATATAATTCAAGGTTCCAGAGATTAGAATTATGACTCAAAGCTATTTAATGGATTAGAACTTGATGGACGAATATTGTTAATGCATTGTGACTAGGGTTTCGGCGAGGCTCAGGTTAGGGGACTGTGCTCGGGACATCGATGCTTGGAAAGCTCAGGACTCAGGTAAGAAAACCACTGTTCCCATAGAGCTTGTATGCAGGGCTGGGCCCTATATAATTGTGCTGTAGGGCGTAGCCCTTTGATTGAGTTTATTCATGTCTAATATGTGCTTTGCTATGCTTTGTATGCATATGTGTTAATGTTCGGCAAGAGCCGGGAACGGCGCAGGCCGAGGTCGGCAGGGGTCGGGAACGACGTTAGGCACACGAAGTGCAAGGCCGAGTGCGGCAAGGGGCTGGGAGCAGCATTGAGCACGTGGAGTGCGAGTTGCCAGGGCGAGACCCTAAAGGATACCTGGGATATCCTCATGGTGTGGACCGCGAACCCAGAGCTTGGTAAAGCGCTTGGGACGGCATGGCCGTATGTGTTTAGCCTATTGATGGCTTGTTTATATGCTAAGTGTTTGTTATGCATATGTTTTCTGCTTGTGAGGGTTTTCTTGCTGGGCTTCGGTTCACGGGTGCTTTGTGGTGCAGGTAAGGGCAAGGGGAAAGTCAACCAACCATGAGTACGGAGAGGATGAAGCGGCGCGTACATATTTGACCTGCCTGGCTGCCACACCTCGTGGTTTTGGGATATGATTGTAGTAAAACCTTGATTTTGTCTTCTAGCCGACTTTGTTGTACCTATATGTTGTAAATATTTTTAAACGGTATTTTGGGATCCCAAAGTGTCATGCACTTTATGATTTTCAGTAAATGGAATTATTTTCAAGGTTTATAACTCTGTTTATGATTTAATTACACTTTTGACCTAAAACCTTGATTAGCAAGTTAAATGCACGCTTTAAACTCACTTAGTAACGACTCTAAGGAAATAGGGCATTACACTAATGTACCTTGTGAGTGCAACCCATTATTTTAGATCAATGACTTAACTCAAGAGTGTGATTTAGGGTTAGTCAAACATGAAATACATCATTAAATCCTATTCTTGAAATAGAAGTTTTCCTTGAGAATAACACATTCGGAAGCCTTCCTTAGGGGGACACAAGCAATGGTGCCGTGAGGCCCTCACCGAATAATAGAGACCATGGGACTTATTGTCATAACTCCCTCTCCCACTCACTATTTTAAAATATGTGTTTTCTCAAAACATCCTATGCTTTTTAATTGGTTTGTAAAAATAAAGTGATCTATTTTTACCAAAAGATACTCTAATAATTACTAATCCAATTAAGCAAAATTAAAATTATAGAACTATGCCCTAATTCATTAAATTTTAATTTGCTATAATTACAAGGAATATCATTTATTATTTAATAAAATAATTTTATTAAATACTAGAAATTAAACAACTTTTAAAATCTATTTCTGCTCTTTGAACTAGTTAAAACTAGATTTATTATTATATGGTCCATCACATAAAGCATATAATCACAAAGGACAATCCTAAGACATGTTTCTACTCATATGAGATGCATGCATAATTTTAAATATTGTGGGCCGGGTGTCTTGGGTATTTCTAGAAAAATTACAACACTTGCAAAAATACACACAAAAATGTAAGAGACTAAATAAAACCTAAAGATATCTCTATCTTCAACTTTTGGCCTTCACATGTAGTCTTGATCCATTTAATTTTGAATTAAAATAACTTTTAATTATCTTAAACAACTTTTAAGAATAATTAACTTGGGCTTTAATGCCCAATGAGTTATTAGGCCCATTTTTGAATTTGGGCTCAAATAATTAATTCAAAATAAAACAATTTTGAATTATGGGCTAAAATTAATTAGGCCCATAATTAAAATGGATAACTTATATGCAAGCCCTGGGAGGTGCGGCAGCAGCTGGTGGCTGTCGCATGGGCACGCAGGTGCGCGCGAGGCGGGCTACAGGTGTAATGACCCAACTATTTCTAAGAACTTGGACCACTAAAACATACATAGAAAATGATCATAACTTTATTGAAAACCCAAAAGAGTATTGTATCAATAGGAAATAACATAAAAGTATTAAATAAAATGATAGAGTATGGAATCCCATTGTTTACAAAACATAACTTCAAATACTAATTTGCGGAATTACATTTAAAAGACTAAAAATAACTTCATCCTCGATCGACATGCAACCCAGTGAATCCCTTCATCCTCAATACACAAGTCAAGCCACCAAGAATCCTTCCGCCTCCGTATCTAGTTTCCTGCATCATACTGAAAAATAAAGAAGTGGGCCTAATGCCCAACAAGAAAAATCTACTAACAATCATATAACATAAACATAAGACTATATAAAAAACATATACTATAAAACATATATCATATAAGACTACAATGGCCATCATACTTCTTGGGGCTTGTTAACTAAGCAAGTCATATGCCCATAGATTTGTGGGGCTTGCTAGCCAAGCAAGTCATATGCCCATAAATTATTGGGGCTTGCTAGCTAGACAAGTCATGTGCCCAAGGACTATAAACATACTATACATAATGTAAACGTAACATAACATAACATAAGCATAACATATCATTTAAACATAAACATATCATAACATATAAGCATATAAAAATTATCCTATTTTCCTTACCAACATCGAGATATTTGAGAACAAAGATGGGATTTGGAACACTCCTAAAACCAACAATAAGCATGGTGAGTATTTCTAAAGAAAAGAGATGAAAAGAAGAGAACTAAAACCACCAAGAAGAAACTTACCGAAAAGAAACCTTAAGTTTAAAGAACTTAAACACCTAACCACAAAACCAAAAGCAGAAGTTAGGATCTGAAAGAAACTTAAGGAAAACTAAGGAATCTAACAGAATAGAACTTATGGATAGTATTACCTTGGATGTACTAGAACCAATCTACACTTCAATACCGAAAACACAAGTGTTTATAAAGCTTAAGATGATAAATCTTTTATCCCCAAAACCCAAGTGTATCACTCTATAGAAATCCTAGCAGCTTGAAGGCTCTGAACACAGCTTGAAGAATGAAGAAAAATGACTGAGTACTAGGTCCTATTTATTGAGTTCAAGGAATGAAAATATCTCATTTTTGGCTTGAATAAAATAATGAATATTAAATGAAAAATGATTGAATATTCGGTCAACAGATGCTTAAGACTCGGTCAAAAATGTTCAGAGGCAAGTCAAGAGGTTAAGGGATGAATAAAGCTCGGATTCCTCAGAGTTCGAAAAACTACTCCTAGGGCCGATATATTGCCCACCTTAGGCGATATATCGCCTGACCCTATATCCCGAGTGTTCATGGTTTCGTTTGTGCGAAGTCAACGTGTTTTCTGTATCTCCCGTGCTGCGATATATCGCCTCTAAGGCTGCAATATGTCAGCATATGTAGATAATTTAAACGCATTTTTGCATGAATTTAGGATAATTAGAGTTGATTAATCATGTTTGACTGAGTAATACGTGATTTCAGCAAGTTCTGGAAGGGTCTAGGGCTTCTAGAGACTTCTATTATTGAATTATCAATTTAAAGTGCTTAAATCCTCAAATAAAAAAAATTGTGACAAGTGTCATGCTCTTAATGGTTCTAGAGGATTCTAGAGTTTCTATAGCTTTCTTTTATTTAAACTATAATTAAATCCTTAAATAAGCATGATTATGACAAGTGTCATGCTCTTAATAGGTCTATCTAAACCTTAGGTTATAATTAAAATATTTCTATGACCAAAAATATTAATCAAACCTTATATTATAATTAATATTTCTAAACTATAGGTTAAACTTATAAAATCCATAACTATTGCTACGAGTGTTCTACTAAGTCCCAGTTTGAACCAAAATTCACGAAATCTAAAATACTACAAACTACCACTAACTATCTAGCTAGCTAAGTAAACATTCTTGGACTCTACAACAGGGGTGTGCGGTAGGCAACTGGGGCACAGCTGGGCAAGGTGCGCAGGGGCTGGGTGCGCATCTGGGGGGGGAGCGTAGGGGTTGGGCGCGAGGCTGGGTGTAAGCTCGGGCTTCCGGGCATGGAACCCGGGGCTCGGGCCTTTCCGAATTTTCCAATAATTTAATGCAAAAAATTAAATTACAAAAAATTCTCATGCCCTATGACAGTCATAATCCCGTGATCTGTAAAGGGAAAGACAGGGTAAGCTGTGCAATCCCACACCGCCTGGGGAATGTCAAGTGTGATGATTCTAAGACTGTGTAGGTATGGGACTACACATTTGAAGAGGGCTTAAATGGATTGATGGGTACTACCTATATCAACAAGATGCATCTTCTTTTCGGTAGCCCATCACTTGAGAACTCCAAAGTTAAGCGTGCTTGACCTGGGTAATCTAGGGATGGGTGACCTCCTAGGAAGTTTTCCTAGGAAGCATGTGAGTGAGGACAAAGCACGCTGAAAAGACTTGTGCTGGTTTGTAGGGCCAGTCGTCATTCTAGAAAGCAGCCATAGTGACGTGGGGCGTCACATGCCCCAAAATTGCTTACATTTTTCATCTAGAAATTTAAGAACAATTCCTAAACCCAAAACACCATATAATTAACAACCCTTAAGAATAAACTTTGATCATACATACATCCATCCATTCACATATATTACAATAACATAAGAATTCATATTATGCCCACACAGTAATTAATGTATATAGAAATGAATGACCGCTCTAGTACCAATTGTTAGGAATGAGTTTCCTAATACGCAGCGGAATGGTGGTGGGTTAGCCCAGTGTACAACAAAATTTTTGTTGCATATTTAAACTACCTTTAAATATGCGGATCCATTAATATACATACATTAATCATAAGCAAGAAAAGAAGAGAAAACAAACCTCTTGATGCCTATCAAGTGTCCTTACTATCTTTTTCGTAATTTGAACGAACTTCCTATCCAAGTTGTTCCCAGGTACTCACACCAAGATCTTCCACAACATTCTCTACACCTCAAGAAGTGTGTGGGCACTTAGAGAATAAATGATGGTTAATTTGTGAAATCACTGGATGCACTCAACACATGAGATCAAGAGAATAAGGCCTGCAATTGGCCCCGTATCTTTTAACAGAGCGAATAATTGTCTGTCTCTTATTTTCTGATAAGTCTAACTTAAATAGAAAATGTTTAATTTAAAAAAATAAATCTGTAACCAATTTATCTTTTAATTAATTAATTATCTTATTAATGAAAATATCCAAAAACTAACTTTTGAATTTTCCATTAATTAATTAATTAATTAAATAAAATTGAAAAATCTATCCCTGAAAATTGAAAATTGAAAAATCTATCCTTGAAAATTGTGCAATACACGCCAACACAGTCCATGGACTGTGTGTGGTCGTGTACCACCCTATATTTTAGGGATATTTGATTTTTCTATTTTTATTTAATTATTTATTCAAACTACCTTGTCAGATTAAATATAACAACTGATAATTAATTCAAATTTGAATTAAATATATTTTTAACTAATTATCAAATATAATTAATTATTTGAATAAATATCAATCTTTTAAAGTCAAATCCAATTTGAACTTATCAGATTACTATCTCCCACTCAAATAAAGATATTTAATTAATTCTACAAATTAATTAAAACCAATATAAAATTTGAAATTAATTATTTAATTTATTATAATTTTGAAAATTATAATTAATTAATTATTTAATATAATTTCAAAAATTACATAATAATTAAATATTAATTAATTTTGTTAATTACAATTAATTTGTAATTAATTAATTAATTAATCACTATTATCACATAATTGCATATTTGACCCGAAGAATAAATTTCTTCTTAAATATGTCTTTCAACAATTTTTCCCTTTATATCAACTCTTGCATTGAATAGTGTTGATAGAGCCGTTGTGGGGACCTATGGACCTATAATTCCAAACTCCAATAAATTTGAGATTATTAATTAAACTCTTTAATTAAATAATCTTAATTTATTAATCTCATGATTACTCCACTATAAATATGAGATTGCACTATTGTAATTATAAACATTTCATTTACTGAGTACTTTATAAAATAAACTGTCCATTGATATAATCATTACATACAAATTAACCCTCTAATAATGGTTCATAATTAATCGGAAATAAAATTACCGTTTTACCCTTTTAATTATATTTTGTTTCCTTAAGTACCATTGACTTTACTAGTGAATGTTAATTCATAACTAAATTATGAATTTGAGCTCAATAACCTTTTCAGTCCCAAAATTCAACCCTTAAGAGAACCATTATTCAATCTCTTACGAGAAGGTATAGATTCTACATATGTATACTATGTCCCCAGCCATTTACATTAATGAGTTCCAAAAGCAAAAGTTTCTAGCCTGATCATTCTGACATACCCTGACGAGTGAATCAAAGAACTCATATAACATAAACAGGAGTTCATAGTAACTTCAGGATTAAGATCTATTTGTATATGATCATCAGTTGATACATTTAATTAATACATCGAAACGGTATTTAACTAAGTATTAATAAACATATATGGTCCAGTTCTATATATTCTCTAATATATAAAGTACCTCCACTAAAGTGTCCTACTACGCTAGTGATCCGGATCTAGATCACATGTATTCATAATACTAGTGGACCATACTTGTAGTAATTAATCTAAATATTTCATAACTTTATTTTACTGCGAACTATTCAAGTTCATTTATCTCAAACACAATCCTCCCGTATCAATACGTGTTTGAGATCACATATATGAACTTAGGAGTTTTTTTGATATTTACATAATATTATCACAGAATAATATAGTTCATAAAATATATGCATAACAAATTTAATTAATTTATTTATTTCTTAAAACAATGTCTACTACATATGCTTTCAGGGCACAATTCCCAACATAGAGTCCTCATTGATTCTAGAGCGACTCACGCTTATGTTGCTATAAATGTAAATGATAAACTGAGTTTGCCTTGTAAATTGTTTGAGCGTAGTTTTAGTACCATGTTACCATCAAGGGACATTATGTCGTCAACTAGGTGGCTACAGTCAGCTACTATAGTAGTTGAGGGCAGAGAGTGCCCAACAGACCTCATAGAGTTAGACATACCAGATTATGATGTTATACTTGGCATGGACTGGTTAACCAAATATGGAGCAGTGATAGACTGTCGGAGAAAGACAGTGGAGTTCAGACCTGAGGAAGGAGAACTCTTTTCTTTTAAGGGAGAAGTGACGAGATTTCGCACACCTATCATATCTGCATTAGAAGCTCGGAACATGATGCAGCATGGGTGTTCAACATTTTTGGCAAACATTATTGATAAGTCTAGAGAGACTGAGCTAAAACCTAAGAATCTTCACATTGTTTGTGATTTCCCCGAGGACTTACTAGGTTTACCCCCGGAGAGAGAAATCGAATTTGTGATCGAACTTGCAACAGAAACAACACCAATATCCAACGATCCCTACCGAATGCCACTTGTAGAGTTGAAGGAACTCAACACCCGGCTACAGGAATTGTTGGACAAGGGATTCATACGACCTATTCATTCACCATCAGGAGCACCAGTTCTGTTTGTAAAGAAGAAAAAAAGAAGTATGAGAATCGATTACCGAGAACTCAATAAGGTCACGATTAAGAACAAATATCCTTCGCCTAGGATAAATGACCTCTTTGATCAACTGCAAGGGGCAGCAGAGTTCTCAAAGATTGATCTATGATCCTGATATCATTAGCTAAAGGTGAAGAAATGATATATTCCTAAAACAACATTCAAAACCCGCTACTATGAGTTCCTAGTGATGTATTTTGGACTCACTAATGCCCAAACGACATTCATGGACATGATGAACATAGTGTTTAAGGACTGCTTGGATAAATTTGTAGTGGTGTTTATAGAAGATATCCTTATCTACTCAAAGACTAAGGAGGAACATGAGGATCACCTGAGGTTGACGCTCAATAGACTACGAGAGCACCAAATTTATGCTAAGTTCTCAAAGTGTGAATTTTTGTTGGAACAAGAGACTTTTCAAGGGCATATAGTGAATGGAGTAGCAATGGGTCCAACAAAGATCAAGGCCATTAGAGACTAGCCCCAACCCAAGAATGCCTCAGAGGTTCGAAGCTTCTTAGAGTTAGCGGGTTACTACCGGAAGTTTGTTGAGGGTTTCTCTAAGATTGCCACACCCTTGACCAACTTAACTCGCAAACACCAAAATTTCACATGGACTGAGAAGTGTGAAGAAAGCTTTCAGACTATGAAGGATAAGTTGATCTCTGCACCGATCCTTTGTGTTTCCACAGAGGGCGGGAAGTTCATGGTGTATTGTGTTGCATCTAAGAACGCTTTAGGTTGCGTATTAATGCAGAATGGGAAGGTGATAACCTATGCCTCGAGACAGCTCAAGGACTATGAGCAGAGATATCCCACCCATGATCTTGAATTAGCAGCAGTGGTGTTCACGCTAAAAATATGGAGGCATCACCGTTATGGAGATATGTGTGAGATATACATTGATCATAAGAGTCTGAAGTACTTCTTCACTTAGAGAGAGCTGAATATGAGACATCAGAGGTGGTTAGAATTAGTAAAGGACTACGATTGCGAAATTCTATACCACCCAGGCAAGGCCAGTGTGGTGGCTGATGCATTGAGTAGGCAAGGACATGGAAGTGTCTCAGCTCTGAGCACAATAGAGACACCTCTACAGAAAGAGATCATTAACGCTGGTATTGAGTTAATGATAAGAGGCCTAGCAAACCTCACTCTACAGTCCTCCCTATTTGAACAGATCAGAGAAGGGCAGAAGGTGGATGAAGCCCTAATGAAGCAAGAGGCTTTATTACAAGAAAGTGGTAGCGGTGACTTCGCTATGTCTAACAATGGATTGTTGTGTTATAAGGAGAGGATTTGTGTGCCTAACAATGATGAGATTAAGGAAAATATTATGGAAGAGGCGTATACAACACCCTATTCCTTACATCCAAGGTCGTAAAAGATGTACCAAGACCTTAAAGCATTGTATTGGTGGCCTGTAATGAAGAAAGATGTTACTGAGTTTGTTGCTAGATGTTTGATATGTCAGCAAGTGAAAGCAGAACACCAAAGGCCAGCAGGGCTACTTCAGCCACTTTATGTCCTGGAATGGAAATGGGAAGACATCGCAATGGATTTCGTGGTAGGGTTACCTAGGACCACAAAACAACATGATTCTGCTTGGGCAATAGTAGACAGGCTCACTAAATCCGCCCCTTTCCTGCCAGTTATGACCACCTATTCAGCAGACCAGTATGCAGAGTTGTATGTTAGTGAGATAGTGAGACTTCATGGGGTTCCAAAGTCGATTATCTCTAACAAATGGTCAATGTTCACATCAAACTTTTGGAAAGGATTGCAAAATGCTATGGATACAAAGTTGAAGTTCAGTACCACTTTTCATCCCCAGACCGATGGGCAGTCTGAGAGGACAATTCAAATTCTAGAAGATATCTTGAGATGTTGTGCTTTGGACTTTTTGGAGTCTTGGAGCCGATAATTATCCATGATGGAGTTCTCCTATAACAATAGTTATCAGTCCACTATTGGGATGGCTCCCTATGAGATGCTTTATGGGCGCAAATGTAGATCTCCCTTGCACTGGGATGAGGTTGGAGAAAAGAATATCTTAGGCCCCGAGGCTGTTAGGGAAGCCGGTGAGGTGATTGAGAAAATTCTCCAAAGGATGCTTACAACTCAAAGTAGGTAGAAAAGCTATGTAGACCTTAAGAGAAGGGACATTGAGTTTTCAGTTGGCGAGTTTGTGTTCTTGAGAGTCTCGCCAATGAAAGTTGTTATGCATTTTGGGAAGAAAGGGAAGTTGAGCCCGAGATTTATAGGTCCATTTGAGATTTTTTACAGAGTTGGGCAAGTTGCGTACCGTTTAGCACTGCCTCCAACACTAGCGGAAACGCATAATGTCTTTCATATCTTGATGTTGCGTAAGTACGTGCCAGATCCCTCTCATGTCCTGAGTTATGAGCCATTATAGCTAAAGCAGGACTTGAGTTACGATGAACAACCAGAGTGTATCATTTAAAAGGGAATCAAGGAATTGCGATCCAAAAGGATTCCATTAGTTAAGGTCTTGCGGAAGAATAACACGAAAAAGAGAAACGATATGGGAGCTGGAGGAAGATGAGAGAAAGATACCCTGAGTTATTTGGTATGAAATAATTTCGGGACGAAATTCCTTTTTGAGGGGGGTATATTGTAGCGCACCAAATTATTTTTTTTAATTTGTGAGCTTTATTTATTTTATTAAATATTAAGTGTCAGAAATTTATTTTTAATTGTTTGGTAGAAATTATGTGAGTTTTCAATTGATTAATTCTTTTATTTAATTATTTTATTTGTGAGTTCTAGAGAGTTGATTGTGTGCAAGGAGGTGCATGCTTTGTAGTGATGGACTAGAACGCTTATGTTTGTGAATGTGTGTGGTATGCATGGTGAGCATGCATTAGTTTCCATGCATAGTGTACATTTTCCTATTGATTAATTGTGTATTTTTATTTAGTAATTTAAAAAAATAAATAATGGGAAAGGGATTTTTTTATTCTCTTATTTATTTTAATTTAGTATATAAATATTGGTGATATGGCTATTATTGGTCTTCTAGCTACATTGGGTAAGTAGATTAGATAAAATTGATTGGTGTGTGTGTGCGCGTGCTAGCCGTGTATATATATATATAGAGAGAGAGAGAGAGAGACAAGAGTGCTCGGTCAAGGTTAGGGTGGGTGTAGAGGGAAGTTTCCATTTTAAGGACAATCCAATAAACCATAGTTGTCAAATTTCATGAATTGTGGGAAAGGGAATCAAGGAAAGGGAATTGAGGAAATGATTTTGGAAATTGCCTCTTAGGTTTCGGCTAGGTTATGCATAAGTGTTAGGTTTCCTCTTTCTTTTCTTCTCCACGTTTTCTTCTTCCTCTAATCACCATAGTGGCCGCCCAACACCAAGGAGAGAAGCTTGTCTCTCATTTCTTTCTTGCCATCCATACAAGGGAGGCTAGGGTTCGATATTCCAATGAGTTAGAGGTTCTTTGTGGTGGTGCTAGCAAAAGATTCAAGAGGTTTTCATTATAGTGAATTCGACCACCAAGCCAAGAGTATTAAGGCTTTCTAATTTAGAAGAGGTATGAAGGTGTTCTTTAGATTTTATTTTTTTCCCTTCTCCTTACCTTTCTTTCCAAGATTCTAAGATATGGATATTTTGGGGTGTTTCACATCTAGGTTCTTGTGAAAAGTAGCGAGGGTGTTAAGAGACACAATTTTAGAGTCTTTGGCCAAGCAAGTTATCAAGAGGTTTGTGAACTTGATCATGGTTGTTTGGAGATTTTGTCTTCCTTGTTATATTATTTTATAACATAATATTTTAGATTAAATAAATGTGACAAAGAGTGTCACATATTATAACATATAAAAGAGAGTTACAATATTTGGTGTTCCAAATTCAGTTACAAGTTTGTAACTTCCAAATATTATTGCCCATTATTGTGTAGAATTGTTGTTACACAATTTTGAGTTGAATTTATTAAAGCCATAAGTAAAATGGTTGTTGGAGACTTGGTTTTAATCCCAATAATGTGTATGGGAGTTACAAAATAAAATGGGAATGATTTGGTACCGTTTGGAAAAACAACACAATTTTGTGTGCTGAAACTGGCCAGTGGCCGTGGCCAGGAGCATTGGTGGCCGCGGTGGCCAGCAATGCCTGTGGCCGCGGCCAGGAGGGCTGGCTGCCAAAAATTTCAGTTTTTCCAACCTTTTTGATCGACTCTAACAACACAAATAACTCCCAAACCTCCTTTCTAATTCCATAAACATCCAATTAATCATTGGTAACAGTCATGGGGGTTGGTGGAATTTAAAATTCAAAGGGTATCTCTAAACTCTATAAATAGGAGCCTATTGCTCACTTGTAAGACACAATTTTTCTATCCATTAGAGCACTTGGCTAGAAAACACCTAGATGTTTAATAATTCCATAAAGCTATTTCCAAAATTGTGAGAGTTCCCTTAGTGCTTGAGTTAGGGGAAATGAGCTTTTGGACAAAGGTTTCAAACCTTGTTCAAGTTGGTGATCCCCAACACTCTTCACTTTGGTTGTGTGAGTGTGAGTTTCTTGTTCTTACCTTTTCTACTATTTCTTTTATTCTTATTCTTCTCCTCTTATTTACTTGTATTTCTTGTTTAAGAGTTGTAATATTTTATTTCTTTTTGTTTCAAACACTATTACTTTATTTGTATCTTTTTTTAGAGTTGTAATTTTTCTATTCTCTTCTTCTAATTCTTCTTATTCTATTTATATTTTTCAGTAATAGAGTTGTAACATTATTTAATCAATCCTTGTTTATTTCTATATTTTGCTTAGAGTTGTAATAGTTTTTACCATTTCCATTGAAGTAATATATATTTTCCTAACATTCCTATGCGTGTTGATGGTTGTTCTTCATGATTCTAATTTTTTATTATTATTTATTTTCATAGAAGCATGCAAAGCTTTTATGTGTGATATATGCATGTGTATTTTATGGATAAAATCCATTTATGTATATGTGGTATATTTATATATTTTAATCTAGGGTTTCATGATAATTGTTAAGAGTTTTGATTTGTATTTTTTTAAAAGGATTGATGTTGGGATATTATTTTTTTTCAAAGATATTTTAAGAATTATGATTTTATTTTATTTTAAGGGATTAATATTGGATTTGTATTGCTTCACTAAATTTTGATGTCTTGATAATAAAAATGCAAATTTAGATACTAGGAGCATGCTCATAGTGTTCAGCCTAGGGTATTATAAAAAAAGGTAGTGAGTTATGTTTTGGTTTCTTGATTTTATTCTTAAATTTTGAGTTATGAGCATGTTATTAATCGTGATATTTTATGTTTTTATGTTGCAAAGAATTTGACATGAGCATACATTATGGTTTAAGCTTATTTTGAATTTTTGGTTGGTCTTGCATGATAAAATGTATTTTTGAATTGTTCAAGTATAGAAACATGTTAGGGTGACTTGTTGAAAAGTGTTAAAATGGATGATGAGTATATTTAGAATGACTTGTGCTTGCTGATTTTATTTTATTTTTATGGTGATTTGAAAAAAAAAATTATTATTTAAAAAGAAAGCAAAATATGTCTTAAATTCATATTTTAAACTAAGACAAGGAAAGGGTGTAATTTCATACATGAGTATTGTATTTTTCTTTTAATATAATACATGCTTAAATTTTAATATTTAAAAGTTAAAAATTAGAGTTTAAAAAAAGTGATTAAATTTGGTTATTAAAATGTATATAATATGAGCCCTTTTACCAAATTTAAATAGTTTGAAAAGAAAACAAAGTCACATTTTATTAGTATTTTTTTAATTAGCTTGCCAAATTAAAAGGGAACTTTTATAAAGTTAATTAATTTTGTCAAATTAATTATTTTCTAATTAATTATAAATCTGATCACATCTTATTGTTTATTAAATAATAAACAAGTTTATTATTTTGTACAATTTAAGCTAAGAATTATATTAGTAAAATAAATTTTGTAATATAATTTATGTATGACAATTGTATGATTAAAATAGAATAAATAGTAATAGCTAAGTTGGTAATTTATTTTAATATTTAAAAAGCTTGTTGAATTTTTCTGAAATTAACAAGAAAATAAAAGAATTAATATTACCAACTTAAAGCGAGTTTAAGAATAGTCTGACGTATGCATGTTACATGCAAGTTCAATCTTACACTCAAATATATGTTATTTAATTAAATCCATGATTCCTGATTTAAAATCATTGAGAATTACTTAGTAGAATTGACAATATTCTTTTATGATTCTATGTGACATTGTTGTATAAATAAAGTTGTGGTGCAATTTGTGCCACGTGTGCATGACCCTTGCACACGTGGGGTATGTATGTTGGGCTTGTGTAGTATACGTAATTTTAAGACGAATGTTTGATTGTGATTATTGGCTCGTTGTGAAGTATACACACTTTAGTTTTTCTTGCCCTTGAGGTAAGGAAGTTTGTTAGAATTTCTATGCATTATGTTATGAAAAGTATGAGGTAATATGTCATAAGAGCTATTATGTTATGAAAAGTTTGAACTAATACGATTCCAAGAGTTATAGTGTTATGGAACGTATGAGCTATGGTAAGCTAAAATGTTATGAAAAGTACGAATTACTATGTTATGATATGAATTGTTGTATGTATGATTGTATGTTGTATGAAAAGTAGTAGGTTGTTAGCATGCTGAACGCGACACAGCAAAGGAGTTTCTAAGGATATGACGTAACTCATAGGGGCGAACACGCCGAGGTTATTTGAGGACATGAGTTCCTGTTTACCTCATAGAGGAGGTCTTATTGGTTTATGCATATGTTGGTGACCTCATGATGTGTCATGGACAATAGGGGTGCCATGATCACCTGATGTATGATTATAATTATGAATATGAGTATGAATTTGATATGACTATGAATGAATATGATATGGTTACACTATGATTTTCCATGAGTTTACGATACTATGTAGTTTTCCTTGTGTTTTCTTGAATATTGTTGTATTTGTTTATACTTCCTTACTCGGCTTTTAGCTCACCCCCTTACTTTTCCCCTTTCAGGCAGGCAATAGGGTTTCTCCTTGGCACACACACTGATTTGGGAAGTTCTGATGTCTAGGCATTTATGATGTGGGGTGTCCTATGAGTGATTCACGATCAAGATGAGTGCCAAGAATAATTAAGAACTTATGTTATGGTTTGTGTTTTTAATTACGTTAATGGGCTTACTATTTTTATTTTATTTTCAAAGACTGCATAAAGACACAACATTTTTATTTCAAATTATTAGGCCCAAATTGCATGTTTTATCAAGGCCCCACAAACCTTTTCTCTAAAATCACTACTACAATTTGGACATCAGTCATCAGACATGAGAGGTCGGTTCTCCTTAAACCGACTTAACACATGTTCATAAGTCGGTTTACACAGAACCGACCTATCATGCGCGATAACCGACCTACTATGTAGACATGGTATGTCGGTTCTGTGTGAACCGACCTCCCATGCTTATAGAAGACATAATAGGTCGGTTCATGCAAAACTGATCTACCATGTTGTCATGGTAGGTCAGTTCTGTGTGGACCGACCTACCATGTCCTACCTTGCTGACATGGTAGGTCGCTACTATGTGAACCGACTTATCATGTCTCATTATAAGAATTTTAAAATATATTAATTTATTTAAACTATAAATATATATATCTATATGTAATAAGCTATAAATATATATCTATATATAAAAAAATATACTTATTAATATTACATGCATAGATTATAATTTTTGAAATATAAATAAATTAATAAATTATTTGTAATTAAAACAAATTAATTTAATTTTTTATAAACACGAAAATATTTTAATTTAATAGTATTTATAATTTAGAATACAAAACCTTTATAAAATAATTTAGAATATCTCTTTAATGATTTTTTAGATGACATGGTAGGTCGGTTGTGTGGGAAATGACTTATCATGTGACATGGTAGGTCGGTTGTGTAGAACCGACCTACCATGAAATTATAAAATTACATTATTAAAGATACTCTAATTTGTTTTATATTATTGAAAATTTAAAATATATTGATTTATTTAAACAATACATATATATAATTTATTTGGGTATGAAATAAGTATAAAAAATATATACTATTAATATTACATATATTATAATTTTTAAAAGATAAATAAATTAATAAATTATCTATAATTAAAAAAATTTATTTTATTTTTATAAACAATAAAATATTTTAATTTAATAGTATTTATAATTTAAAATACAAAAACTTTATAAAATAATTTAGAGTATCTCTTTAATAATTTTTTAGATGACATGGTGGGTCGGTTGTGTGAGAAATGACTTATCATGTGACATGGTAGGTCGGTTGTGTAGAACCGACCTACCATGTAATTATAAAAATACATTATTAAAGATACTCTAATTTATTTTATATTATTAAAATTTTAAAATATATTAATTTATTTAAACAATACATATATAATTTATTTGGGTATGAAATAAGTATAAAAAATATATATACTATTAATATTACAAATATTATAATTTTTGAAAGATAATTCAATTAATAAATTATCAGTAATTAAGAAATTTTATTTCATTTTTATAAACAAGAAAATATTTTAATTTAATAATATTTATAATTTAAATTAAAAAAAAATTTATAAAATAATTTAGAGTATCTCTTTAATAATTTTTTAGATGACATGGTAGGTCGGTTGTGTGGGAAATGACTTCTCATGTGACATGGTAGGTCAGTTGTGTAGAACCGACCTACCATGAAATTATAAAATTACATTATTAAAGATACTATAATTTGTTTTATATTATTGAAATTTTAAAATATATTAATTTATTTAAACAATACATATACATAATTTATCTGGGTATAAAATCAGTATTAAAAAATATACTTATTAATATTATATATTATAATTTTTGAAATATAAATAAATAAATTATTAATAATTATAAATTTTAATTTAATTTTTATAAATAAGAAAATATTTTTATTTAATAGTATTTGTAATTTAAAATAAAAAACTTATAAAACAATTGAGAGTATCTTTTTAATAATTTTTTTAAATAACATGGTAAGTCGGTTGGGAGAGAAATGACTTCTCATGTGACATGGTAGGTCGGTTGTGTGAGAACAGACCTACCATGTAATTATAAATATATATTATTGAATATGCTCTATTTTTTTTAGATTATTGGAATTTTAAAATATATTAATTTATTTAAACAATACATATATATAATTTATTTGGGTGTGAAATAAGTATTAAAAAATATATTTACTTATTAATATAACATATATGTTTAATTTTTACATCATAGGTCAGTTCTATTACAGACTTATCATGTTGCATCATAGGTCAGTTGCTAATGGACCGACTTACCATGTTAAAATTAGGGCATTGAAAATAAAAGCCCAAATAAATTTGAAGTATCCCGCGTATTATTCTTCTTCTTCACCATACACCCCGCTTTTTTCTTTCTTCTTCATTCTGCCAGGAACCCAACCCTCTCCTTCCTCAACTCCGGTCACAACAACTACCTTCACCTCAGCTCCGTCCGGCAGCCTCCTTCGTTGTTCACCAGTAGTCTTCAGTCAGGTTTGCCTCTTCCTCAATCACCCCATATTTATTCATATATATAAATATATATATTTCAAGGGAACGGCTTGAGTTCACGATTCACTGTGCTTTCCTATTCTTGAATATTTATCTTCTGATTTCATGTTATCATAAAGTATAATATTGTTTGTCAGTATATTTATTTTTACAACTTGAAACAATCTGTTACTAAAAGAAGTGTGTTTAGACCTTCCCTTTTATTCTTCGATTTTATCTTGAGTGAAACTAATTATATATATATATGTGCATTTATATTATAGTGTGATATAGATATAGTAGTGGTCACGTTGATTGCAAAGAAAGAAAGAAATAAATATGGCTAACTTAACTCAATGGTTCCTCACCTAGGCAGCCATGGTTTCACTTCTAACCACCATTCGGCCACCACAACCACCACCATCAGCCTCCATCTGTGACCACTCAAAGTGGCACCTCCATACATGGCCAGCCACCATTCTCAATCTTTAATCACCACCAAACCATCTCAAATCTTAAGACCACATATATTAAACTATCCCAACCCCTTAATGTATGTTTTTAGTCCCTCAACACTAATTAAATCCATACAATACAGCCCACAAATTTACTCCCATGCTTAAGAACATAAATGAAAAATAATCGGTACCGTAAACTACGAAGGAAGCTCACGAATTTGTACCGACCTATTGTGGTTGGTTTCTTGTGGTTCCTTCTTCTCTACACTTTAGTCCACAATGCTATGTACGCAACCAAACCATTACACATGAATTTCATACTCAGAATCTAAGAGAAAAATCCCCGCAAAATAGGTTCGGAATTACGTTTTTCCTTCAAGAATACTCTACAATTTATACACATGATACAACATGGTGTGTAAGAATAATATATAATATTTTTATTATGTTTATTATTTTAAAAATGGCCTACAATATATTGGTATTAGAAATATTTGGTCATATATACATATATATATATATATGCATGTATAATATAGTGTGATATAGATATAGTAGTGGTCACGTTGATTGCAAAAAAAGAAAGAAATAAATATGGCTAACTCAACTCCATGGTTCCTCACCTAGGCAGCCATGGTTTCACTTCTAACCACCATAACCACCATTCGGCCACCACAACCACCACCATTGGCCTCCATCCGTGACCACTCAAAGTGGCACCTCCATACATGGCCAGCCACCATTCTCAATCTTTAATCACCACCAAACCATCTCAAATCTTAAGACCACATATATTAAACTATCCCAACCCCTTAATGTATGTTTTTAGTCCCTCAACACTAATTAAATCCATACAATACAGCCCACAAATTCACTCCCATGCTTAAGAACATAAATGAAAAATAATCGGTACCGTAAACTACGAAGGAAGTTCACGAATTTGTACTGACCTATTGTGGTTGGTTTCTTGTTGTTCCTTCTTCTCTACACTTTAGTCCACAATGCTATGTACGCAACCAAACCATTACACATGAATTTCATACTCAGAATCTAAGAGAAAAATCCCCGCAAAATAAGTTCAGAATTACGTTTTTCCTTCAAGAATACTCTACAATTTATACACATGATACAACATGGTGTGTAAGAATAATATATAATATTTTTATTATGTTTATTATTTTAAAAATGGCCTACAATATATTGGTATTAGAAATATTTGGTCATATATACATATATATATATATATGCATGTATAATATAGTGTGATATAGATATAGTAGTGGTCACGTTAATTGCAAAAAAAGAAAGAAATAAATATGGCTAACTCAACTCCATGGTTCCTCACCTAGGCAGCCATGGTTTCACTTCTAACCACCATAACCACCATTCGGTCACCACAACCACCACCATTGGCCTCCATCCGTGACCACTCAAAGTGGCACCTCCATACATGGCCAGCAACCATTCTCAATCTTTAATCACCACCAAACCATCTCAAATCTTAAGACCACATATATTAAACTATCCCAACCCCTTACTGTATGTTTTTAGTCCCCCAACACTAATTAAATCCATACAAAACAGCCCACAAATTCACTCCCATGCTTAAGAACATAAATGAAAAATAATCGGTACCATAAACTACGAAGGAAGTTCACGAATTTGTACCGACCTATTGTGGCTGGTTTCTTGTGGTTCCTTCTTCTCTCCACTTTAGTCCACAATGCTATGGACGCAACCAAACCATTCCACATGAATTTCATACTCAGAATGTAAGAGAAAAATCACCGCAAAATAGGTTCGGAATTACGTTTTTCCTTCAAGAATCCTCTCCAATTTATACACATGATACAACGTGGTGTGTGAGAATAATATATAATATTTTTATTATGTTTATTATTTTAAAAATGGCCTACAATATATTGGTAGTAGAAATATTTGGTCATATTTTTTTTTATTTATCAACTAAATTATTTTGCTACTATAATTTGGTAGGAAAATATGATTAATTGCTACCAATTATATTTGGTAGCTAAAAGCTTAGTAACTAAAACTCTATTTTCTTATAGTGACAGTAATACAAAACATGTTCATGCTTGACTTTCTTTTTCTATATAATAGATTATATATATATATAATTTGACATAATAGATTATATATATATAATTTGATGATGCTTAACTAATGTATAATTAATTTTAATGTTCCTGTAGGCTCCATTTAATTATTTTTCTTGGTTATTGTTAATTGCCAGAGGTAAGTATGTTATCTTATTTAGAGGAGTTTGAATATCTTAAATATTCATCCATAGTGAAGTAGGTTCTGAGATTAAATTTGTGTGTTGCGGTGACAAAGGAATGTTGAGAACTTGTGTGTTTTAGTGAAGTAGGTTCTGAGAAATTTATTTGTGTGCTGTGGAGATATAAGGAAGAAACTTATTGTGTGTTGTTTGAATTGTTTGATTCTTTGTAGAAATATGGTTAGGTCACTATTATAAGGGAAATGTTGCCCGAATTCATCTAGAATTATGTTTTATTTTCTTATATTTAAAATATATTGTGCTTGCATAGTTCTTCTTTGATTGGTATAGGGAAGCTCTGTCAAAATTTATGTTAAAAAGATAGTATATTAATAGGAATATGAAAATGCTAAAAATTTGTTATGGGAATTTTCTACATGCAGGAGGATTTTAGTCCAATTTTAGGGAAATCTCTGTCGAAATTTTTCTAGGAAATGGACAAGAGTTGGATAACAAAGGACATGCTTTCAAAAGAGTATGAAGAGGGAGTTGAAAATTTTATTAAGTTTGCCTTAGAAAATACAATAGATCCTTCAAGAGTTCATTGTCCATGTAGAAAATGTTCAAATTTGAAAAAATTAGACATAATGGAGATAAAGAGTCATCTATACTTTAACGGAATGGACCAAACATATGTCAAGTGGATTTGGCATGGAGAAGAAGATGACTCTAACAATAATGTTCCCAATGAAAGAAAGCAATTTGATCAAGTATTTGATGACCCTATAGAGATGGTGAGAGATGCAGATGAACGTTTTGTTGATAAGCCTGAGGAATTTTTGAAATTCTTAGAAGATGCAGAGAAACCAATATTCTCTGGGGCACCTTTGTCAAAATTAGTTGTTTTAGTAAAACTATACAACTTGAAAGCTGGTAGTAGTTGGAGTGACACAAGTTTCACAAAGTTATTAACTTTATTAAAATAAATTTTACCAAAAGACAATGAGTTGCCTTCCTCGATTTATGAAGCGAAAAAAACATTGTGCACAATAGGAATGGAGTATAGCAAGATTCACGCTTTTCCAAATGATTGTGTTCTATATTGAAATCAATATGATAGTGTAACTGAGTGCCCCGTATGTAAAACATCTAGATGGAAAAAAAATAAGAACAACAAAGAATGTAAGAAAGGGATTCCGGCAAAAGTATTGTGGTATTTGCCACCAATACCTAGGTTTATACGTTTTTTTTCGAAATCCTGAACATGCTGAAAGTCTGCGATGGCATGAGGATGGAAGGATCAAAGATGAAAAATTGCGCCATCCAGCTGATTCCCCAGCTTGGAAAGAAGTGGATGAACTATGGCCTCAAATAAGAAAGGATCCTAGAAATCTTCGACTTGGTCTTTCTGCTGATGGCATCAATCCATTCAGCAATATGAGCTCATCTTACAGTTGTTGGCCAGTGATTCTATGTATTTACAATCTTCCTCCTTGGTTGTGTATGAAAAGAAGATTCACAATGTTAACTTTATTGATATCAAGTCCCAAGCAACCTGGAAATGATATAGATATCTATTTAGCACCTTTGATAGATGACTTGAAGGTGTTGTGGAACGGAATTGATTGTTATGATTCTTTTAAAAAAGAAAATTTTATACTTAGAGGAGTACTCTTATGGACAATCAATGATTTTCCCGCTTATGGTAATTTATCAGGATGTTTTGTGAAAGGATATAAAGGATGTCCGATATGCGGTGAAAAGACAAGCACCACAAGATTTAAACATTGTAGGAAGATGTGTTATATGGGTCATAGAAGGTTTCTACCAGAAAAGCATTATTACCGGAAGCAAAAATTAGCATTTAATGGTGATCAAGAGTTGCGAGAAGCACCTATACCAATGACTGGAGAAGCTGTCTACGAAGAGATTCGTTTAATAGAAAATAAATTTGGTAAGCCTGTGGAAAAGGTTGATGAAAGTGTAGAGACAAAGGGGAAAAAGAAAGGCAAATGTAAAACAAACATCAAACGAAAGCGCAATAAGAAAGATCAACTAGCGGAAGATTTAAAGAATACTACATGTTGGAAGAAGAAGTCAATTTTCTTTGAATTGGAATATTGGAGACACTTGTTAGTAAGACATAATCTTGACGTCATGCACATTGAGAAAACCATATGTGATAGTTTGATCGGAACGTTACTTAATATTCCTGGGAAAACTAAGGACAGTATCTTTACTCGTAAGGACCTTGTGTTAATGTCTGAATCAAAAAAAGATTTGGCACTTGAAATAGGTGAAAGAAGAACTTATTTACCTCCTGCTTGTTACACCTTGAAGAAAGACGAGAACGTAAACTTTGTGAAACTTTGGCAAATGTTAAGGTTCCAGATGGGTATTCATCAAATATTCGTAATTTAGTATCTTTGAAAGATTGTAGACTAATCGGTCTTAAATCTCATGATTTTCATGTATTGATGCAACAGTTACTTCCAATTGCTATTCGGGGATCACTAGACCAACATGTTAGAAATGCTATAATACGAATGTGTTTTTTTTTTAATGCCATATGTTGTAAGGTTGTTGATGTATCTAAGTTGGACAAGATTGAAATAGAAATTGCGAAGACCTTGTGCTTATTTGAGCAATACTTTCCTCCATCTTTTTTTGATATCATGGTTCATTTGGCAGTGCATCTTGTTATAGAAGTAAAAATATGTGGGCCTGTATGTTTTCGTTGGATGTATCCATTTGAAAGATTGATGAAAGTTTACAAAGGTTATGTTAGAAATCGAAATCGTCCAGAGGGTTGTATAGTTGAGGCTTACATAGCAGAAGAAGCGGTTGAATTTTGTACTGAGTATATTACTGATGCAAAAGTGCTTGGTATTCCCAGAAAGACAATGAGTGAAGATGTTATTGGAAGAGGCATCAACAATGGAAGGCTCACCTTAATAAAAAAAGAAGACTGGGATGTTGCTCATCGAAATGTTCTAGAGAATACGATTGAAGTTCAAGCTTACATAGAGTAAGTATTAATATTATGTGAAATGATATCTAAGCAATGATTTATTGTCATAATAACAATATTCTTAATTTCAGAGAACACTTGGAATATCTTCATCGTGAGAATCGAAATAAATCAAGAAAGTGGATTCAAGATTACCACCATCGGACTTTTCATCAATGGTTTTGTGATAGGGTAGCCTATTCTAATTACTTCATTATAAGTATACTTAGTTTTTAAAAATAACTATATCAAAATCTATAATTTATTTTACATTATGCAGATTCAATCTGAATTGAGTATGGAGTTTCACAAAGTATATGAAAACTTAAGTATCTGAATTGACTTTAAAAAGTTAGAGCAATCCTTTGAGCAAAGACTACGTAGTCAAGCTGAACAATTTGAAGTAGAACGAAGACGAGAAAGAGAAGAACGAGAACAAGAACGAGAACAAGAACGAGAGTTGTTTTTGACAAAGTTTACAGAATTAGCAAACCAAATTTCATCATTAAACGGAAGTGAAGTGAGTTTGCCTACGATAGTTTCACCAACAAGTGTGACCCCTACGCAGATGGAGGTGGTAAATGAGTCTTTAGTTTTTTCAAAGGTATTTTATTCTTCACCTATTCATATTATTATTGAAGAAAATATCTATTATAACATAAATATTATTTTGTCCTCATCTTGAACTTGTAGGATAATCAGAAGTCTAGATTATTGTCAGAAAATGGTGATACTGTTGCTATTGGACGAATAATGGCAACGAGGGGAAAAATTCATTGTGTTGAATTAAGAAAGGGTAACTATCGTGTGCAAGTGGATGAGTGTTGCAATGAAGATGCTAAACTTATGTTTCCTATTGGGGATGAGATTTCTTTAGTACGTCAAGCTGTTGGCCACTATGTTGAGTGGCCATCTCATATGATCATTCCTTACGATTCATATTTGGTAAGATATTGAGAAACAACTATATTTAGTGATTAAATTATTTTTCATGACTAACATGTGTTACTTTCATGTTGAAGCTACCTAAGAAGTCAAAGAAGTAAAAAAGGAATAGTTCACCAATACCTAATGCCCCAATGACACAAGAGAAGTCTCATCCTTCCCAAAGACTTCCTAGTCAAAATGAAGTAGTGTCAAGTAAAGCTAGTGCCCCGATACTCTTCAAGATTCCTAGTGGGGTTCCTCGATTTATCAAGTGTCTATTAACTACCGTGAAGTATGTGGAGCCAAGTTTCATGGTCAAAGTTTCGATGGATTTCGAGATATTAGGCCATGAAAATGATTTATACATCTCACAAGAAGATATAGTCCACATTGGCTTAATGGAAGAGATTGGAGCATCATGTGTATCGTTATATATCAGGTATCAAATATTTTTAAAATAATCATAAGTTTGTAGATGACGTATTTTATAAATTTAACAAAGATATATATTTTTTTTATGTAGAATTTTATACTTCCAATTAGTGAAAAGAGAGATCAGTCACTTTTTTCGTTTTGTTGAGCCAATTTGGTTATCAAATGTTGGATCCACTGAAGAAGAACGAGTTGAGTGGGTATCAAAGCGTATGATTGATTCAAATCCGGGTCAGATGTGGTTGTTGCCATATCATAAGGGGTAAGTTTTTTACTTTTAGTATTTTGTTAGTGAATATATATAATATTAATAATGATTTGTTTTTGTGTTTTTGTTAGAAAGCATTGGATGCTTATAATAATTGATTTTGATCACCAATTGTGTTATTTCCTGGATTCTCTTCACAATTTTCCACCAAATGAAATCAAATCTCTCATTTCTCAGTAAAAATCTAACCAATTAACTACAGACTCTTAAATTCATTTAAAAATTAACAACATCTAAATGTTTATGTTTTTATTGCTTAGTGTCTTTCAACATTTACGCACAAATAATGCGAAAACTAAGGATGTCGCGTGGAGAACTGTTAAGTGTCCTCGTCAACCATTACAATCAGTACAATGTGGATTCTATGTTATGAGGATGATGAAAGAATTCGTGACAAATGAGTTTTCAATGCAATGGCTAACTAGTAACGTAAGTGAAAATATTCATTATTAAAGTTCTACCTTTACCTTAATATTACGTATATAAATTCAACTCATGCAATGAATGTTGTTTTAGTGTGGCGGGAAGAACTCTTACACAAAGGATGAGATCAATGAAGTACGTGAAGAATGGGCAAAATGCGTCATGGATTTGATGAGTACTACATAGGTCCACTCACTTTTGTTAACTTAGACTTTTAATGAGATATACTTACAATGTTAACCTAGACTTTCTTGAAGATATACACACTTTTGTTGTCTAAGTTTACAATGCTTATATGAGTCATTTTGTAATTAACTTAAGACTCGTTATTTTGGATACTTAGTTCAAATTCTAGTATTTTATATCACTGTGATATCTGTTTTGTTTTGTTCAGTTTGTTTGTATAAAAAAGCATGATTTATTTTGGGCATAATACACTTTTTAATAAAAAAACACCATAAGTCGGTACTACTAAAACTAACAATAAATGTCTACACCATAAGTCGGTTGTGACCTGACTTATCACGTGTTTACACCAGAAGTCGGTGTGCAACCGACCTACCATGGTTTACACCAGAGGTCAGTTGGCGCCAAACCGACCTCTGGTGTAAGACATGGTAGGTCGGTTTGCAACCGACCTACCATGTCTTACATCAGAGGTCAGTTTGCAACCGACCTACTATGTCTTAAACCAGATGTCGGTGTGCAACCGACCTACCATGTCTTACACTAGAGGTTGGTTTGGTGCCAACCGACCTACCATGTTTTTACATCATAAGTCACTGCATGGGAAGTCAGTTCCCAACCGACTTATGAACATTCAGAAGTCGATTTTTAACCGACTTATCGTGTAATTTTTGTAGTAGCGAATGGTATTTTCTAATAAATATGAGTTGAGTGAGGTTTTTATAAAGTACTAGATTAGGGACCTTCTTACACCCTTCACTTCCTTGTTTCCCAGATTTCCCCATTTTCTGAGTTCTCGACGCCCTGGACAGCTGGCGAGAATCATCATACTTCTGGTCAGATGACAAACAATTTTTCAAAGTCTGGACTCACTTAAGCACTTACAAGCATTTCATTTCGAGTAAGTTGTACTTCTCTGTCTCTTGTTTGGGTTTGAGCACTTTTTTTAATTATGTTGAGGGTTTTAGGTGCATGTGTAAACCTTTTTAAGGTATTCTCAGACACATTTTGACGTTATAAACGGTCAAAATGGCCCCTTACGCTCTACGTGCGACCTTTCGCATTTCTGGACATTCGACTAAAATCTAGAAAATTCCCAGATTCCGGCCGGCGATGTTCATAATTTTCGATGGTGCTATCTGACGAACATCCTACGGTCCGAAGACACTCCAGTCCCTTAGAAACTCTCATTCTTATCTTCCCAAGCAGTTTCTTAGGTGTTATCATCCTTGGCCTATCCTCTTCGGGCCATGGCATTAACTTCTTGGTTTCTTGTTTCATATGTTAGAGGAGTTTCAACAAATATACCAGTAGGTGTTCTACGCGTTCGACTCTGAGATACTGGAGATGGTCTGAGAGGTAGGAAGACTTCCCGAGAAGAGAAAATAGGCAGAGAGTAGTCAGGCTCTCGTGGCAAGGGATGATAATCCCCCTACATCGAAAAGGCCTCTCCAACACAGCATCTCGGAGGAAGAAACGAACTTGGGCCCCCTGCCGTCGAACAAAACATATACCGTTGTGGGTTTCGAGGCGGAGGTGACCCCTAATAAGCTTAGACACCAAGGATCTCTCCATAGGATTACAATACACCATGGAGTGGACACCACTGCCATGTGGGTGAGCCTGTCTTGGGAGGACAAGAGAGCACACGTGAGCATCCATGACCTCGAGGCTTGAAACGTGTCTCATCTCTAAGCTGGTGCAGCTTTGCCATTGCACCAGTACTATGTCGACTTTTTGAAGTTTGTCGGCATAACTTCAATCCTGCTATCCTCAAACGGATAGCGGGTGCTGGTCGGGTTATACGTTCTATACAAGAGGCAGAACTGGCCCGCTTCATCCCCGACTGAGATATGGTATGTCTACAGCTTCCAACCATGCCCGAAGAAGGATGAGCTGGATGGAAACTATACTTTGATGAAGCATACGTACCCGGGGATGAAGTACAAAGCCCCAAATGAAAATGAGAACCACTCGAGGGACTACAAAGACCACTTCTTTTGGGCAAGTGGCTTCCCATGCGGACCAACCCAACTCATCTCCTAGACTTTGCCAGGGTTGGTAAGTGTTACTTCTTGGGATATTCAATTTATTACTCCTCCGCCTATAGTTGCTCCTTAATCTCAATCGTTTCCTCTCAGGTCCTTACCGTCACACACCTTTTGTTGACGCCTACAACGAAATGTTTAAGAAAATGAATGTACTCTCCGAGAAACAGATGAATACCGGCTTCCTCATCACTGAGACCCATCTTCGGCAGTACGACTTCCTTCGAGAGGATCAAAGGATAAGCCCAGTGGCCATCACTAGCTTTCGTAACTCGAAGAAATCACGTTACGAGGCGAGGCTCCATATGTAGTATATTGCGGCGAAGGACCAATATGAGTACGAATAGCGTCTCTGCGAGGAGCATACAAAGATTGTACTCGTGATCCAAGCCACCATGGAGACGAAAGAGGACAAAGAGCTTGAAGCTGAGTTCGAGGCTGGGATCGATTCATCCTCCGTGCCTCATGGTAAATCCCTAATAGTTGCTTACTACGCCCATCATGTAAGGGAGGGAACTAGTCCCGAATACCCCTTATTATCGCCATCACTCCTTGAGTGTGGGAAAATCTCGGAGTGTCCTTGGACTGATGACAAGTACCAGGACTACCAAGACCTTATCGACATTTTTCTCCGTCATCTGAAGAGGAGGAAACACCCCCAAGGGCTCGTGCCTCTGGATGAGGTGAAGTCCACGCACGCGATAGGGTTTTTTCAATACGACACAAACACAACACATGAGATGGGCCAACTCATTCGTGAGTTTTCCCATTCCTCTCTTCACCCAGAGGGGCCTTATCGTGGTGGGGCTCCCGAGGAGATTTCTGTTGTGGCTAGCTTGCATATTTGTTCTTATAGATAGCTTCCTTTCTTTTCCTCCGAAGACTAACCTTGTATGTTTCTTTGTGAAGAAATCATGGGATTTTCCAACTTGGTCAGACAAAAGCGCCAGAAGATGACGGGGCCCTCTAAAATAGACACCCCGAAGGTGTTGCCCACGGTGCTCTTGCCCTCGGCATCTATGCCTTTGGCTCTAATGGTTGCTCCTCCACCTCTGGCGGCTTCTGCAATCCCGAAAGCTGCTCTATTGTCCACTCCTCCAAGGTCAACAATTACTGGAGAGGTCATTGACCTCCAGGTCTCCCCTCCTCAAGATGAGGGGCCCTCTCAGATGGAAAAGGAAATCCCTTCTAGGGTGTCTGACTGTCCTTCAGTCAGGACACCTCACCTAGTGGTCTTTCCCGAGCACTTCGAGGTAGAAGACTTAGAAAAGCACAAATAGGTGGTTGAGTACTTCAACATCCTTCTTGATGAAGGCAACGAGGATTTCAAAGTCCTCGCAGGGTAACTGCAGGAAGAAAGATCGCAGGGTCTGGTTGCTCCTCCTACCCACAAGGAGCTGGAGTCTCTCCTCGCGGGGAGAGTTGGAGAAAGGATGACCCCATTCTCCACGGAGCTGTTCCAGGGATTGGCGGGGTCCCTATGTGACATGCCCTTCCATAGCTTCGCTCGTTGTGGCAGTGACAACGAGATCTCGTTGATAGCTGCCAGCTACCACATCACCCTGTTGACGGTGAAAACTCGTCAACGAAGTTAAGTTAGAAAAATTAAAGTATAGAGCTTATCAATGAAGAACTTCAAAAATCTAAACAGAAACTTAGATAATACTTGCAGAAAGAAAATGGTGAAAAGAACTTGTCTTTCTTGTGGTATGATGCTACAGTGTTTTTTCCAACCCCCTTCCATGTGGAAGCGGGGTTCCTTTTATAGTGGGCTCTAATGGCCCCTGATTCATTGTGGTCCAGGGGACCAGGTGGTACACAAGTACACTGTCAGAGGAGTGGCATCAGGCGTAGTGGTGCTGGTGGTGGTGTCGACTCTGACATCTGGTTAGAAGCATACAAGCCATGTCCCCTCTCCCAGTACTCCCACTACTTGTCTGGCATGAGTATTTGGATCAAACATACGGGGTCTTACAGGTCGTACCCCGTATGAGCTCCATACTTGTACGATCTTTTTTGAATTATACTTGTTCTTTTGCCTCTAAATGTTGGAGTTTCCGCAAGTCCTCAAAGGATACCCTGCTCTGAGGTGCCAGGCGCGAGGCCACCTGGGATGCCTTGGGTGCACGAGGCCCTGGCCTGGGTGAGCTGCGAGAGGTAGCCCTTGGGTCGTTGGTGTGTGGCGCTTGTACATGGGGGCAAGACACCGTCTCGTGAGGCCCATGGCGAGGAGCCTTGGGTGCGCGCCCGAGCCGTGGGCGAGACACCGTCTCGCGAGGCCCATGGCATGGGGCCTTGGGTGCGCGCCCGAGGCGTGGGCGAGACACTGTCTCGCGAGGCCCATGGCGCGGGGCCTTGGGTGCGCGACCGAGGCATGGGCGAGACACCTCTCGTGAGGCTCATGGCGTGGGGCCTTGGGTGCGCGGCCGAGGCGTGGGCTAGACACCGTCTCGTGAGGCCCATGGCGCGGGGCCTTGGGTGCACGGCTGAGGTGAGGGCGAGACACCGTCTCGCGAGGCCCATGGTGTGGGGCCTTGGGTGCGCGATTGAGGCAAGGGCGAGACACTGTCTCGTAAGGCCATGGCGCGGCCGAGGCGTGGTGAGGCGCGAGGCGCCTCCTTGCATGGGGCTCCTCCTGGCGCGAGGCATCTCCAGGCGTTAGACGCTTGTGGACGAGGCGATCCCTCGCGATGCCCTGGTGGCACGGCTGTGGCGAGGCGAGGGCATAACGGCCTCGCGGAGATGTGGGGGTGACGACCTCGTGTAGGTGCCTGAGGGGCTTGAGTGGCACACCTCCTAGGCTCACAAGGCACGAGACGGGGGGTCCTGGGTGGCACACTTACCGCGGCTACGTTTGTCAAGATTTCCCAATACACATCTAGGGACATGGGTCCTAAGAACGTACTTTGAGCCTTTCATCAACGTGGAATTTTAAGCATCTACACTTGCCCCCCAATCTAGGAGAGGACCTTTAGGTGCTCTGGTAGACTCTCCTTACCTCTTCGTGTCTTCATGTCTAGCCTATTATTTACACCTTACCTCTTCGGCTTAGTGGTTTTGGGATCCTTGCTCCTTTCAAGAGGTGAGGGGTTCAATCCCCCACAACCTCATTTTTGTTATCTTTTCCCTTCTTTTTTTTTTTTTTATATATTTGAGTTCATTTCTTGTATTTCTATATCTATGTAGGCATTTGAGGAATAAAACACCCTTTTCCTTTGTTTTTGCAGACGTGTACTTTTGACCACTTGTCTCTATTTGAACGTGACGGTGCTTTCGGCCCTCAACCTCCTTTTGACCACAACAGCGCCCCATTTTACCTGCTTGAGATATATTTTCTTTCTCCCTTATGTTTATTGGGTCCAAATTAGCACCACTTGAGATGGGGTACTTTGGCCTGAGTTTGTCGTGAATTAATCCAGTTGCATGCCCTCATTCATACTCCGTAGTTGGTTATTTAGAGCGCATGTGCCTAGAGGTTTAGAGCCCATTCCTTTGTGTTTTTTAGCAATCCACTCATTTATAAGTGAACCCTTTTTGTTTTCGAGACGGGGTCTCATGGCATGTGAAGGTTCATTCGACGCTCCTCCGGGGATTGAGTTTGTTGACTTGTCTTCAGACTCGGAGTCCCCTGAGGACAATCCTCACCATGACTACGACACCTTAAGGCAGGCCCGCATTCATTATCTTGAGCATATGGATGAACTTAGGTGTAAAATTTGGGTGGTAGAGAGTGAAATAGATTCAGTGTTGAGGGGAGATGGTGTACCTTTCCCCCTTGACCTTAACGACCATGTAGCGAACCTTAGGGTGACCCTTTTAGATTTGCAGATGGAGTTGGAGTTTATGGAGGGAAATCTCCCGCCTGAGCCTCCTACCCCGTTTCCCCCTAATGACTGTCATGGGGTCATCCCGTCTTCTCCTCAACCCTTATTCTCGATATACCCTTCTTAGCGCTTTCACACCCAGTGCCTCGGTGGAAGACCCTTACTAGGAAGAAAAAATGGAGGGTAAAGTGCCCTGTTTCCACCTCACCTTTTTCTTTTGGTTTTGCAGATATGTCGAAGAGAGGGCGACGACAGGTGACTGCTGATGATCAGGACACTGGCCCCCTGTTGGCATCCACTCTAGTGTCCCATGTGTCCAGAAATAAAATGTTGGAAATAATGGAGAACTACCGTGTTGGCCCAGAATACACGTTATACGTTCCTTAGAACAAGTCCCGAGCTGACTGCCCAAATCCGGGTTACGTGGCTATGAGCGAGCATATCTTGAAAGCGGGTGGTACAATCCCATTACACCCATTTTTTGTCACGGTTCTCAATTATTTTGAACTTGCTCCACTCTAGCTGGTGCCCAACAGCTGGCTGACCTTGAGTTGCCTCTTCATCTCGTATATAGATCGTTTCGAGCGTGCTCCTATGGCCCAAGAGGTGCATTTCATGTACAATCTCATGCCCTCTCCTAAGTCCAAGGGCTTTTATTTCTTGCAAAAATCCAATACTTCAGTCTCCTTGATAGAGGGCGCTGTATCCAACCCAAGGTCTTGGAAGTAGGACATTTTCTTTGCGAAGGGTCTCCTCTATGTTCTTGAGCACTTTCGCTCTACTCCTTACAAGTACTTCAAGCCCTTTTTTTAAAAAAACTTACTGTTTTGGAACTTATGTTTGTGTCGGCAACTGTGTGGATTATATAGAGCATTTCACCACGCCTGGAGTTGTTGGGTCGGAGGTGAATGCAATGGATGAATTTCTCGAGGCTAACCCTGCTGAGAAAATGGTAGTACACCTCTTCACCATGGACAAACTCAACTTTCACAAGTTGTCCTCGGTTTCGGATCCTGGGTTGTTGTGGACTATTTTTGGAACAAAGAAGAAGAAGGCTGCTCGGCCAAACATCACTCGGACGGGGGTGAGGCTGAGCGTGTGCCAGAGGGGGTCTCCCTTGGACATGGGCAACCGCACCGACCATCTTTGTCTCCTAAGGGGTGCCCTCCTTTAGCCCCTACAGACCGTGACATGGCCTCCCACTCCCAGGATCAACAGGCCAAGCCGAGGGGTTTTGTCTGTCCTTATTCTGAGGACTTCGATGCTTTTCCTCAGGCTTCCCTTGAGCCTGGCCCATCGGGGGCTCATTTTTCTAATCTTCCCGCGCCCCTTCCTGGTCCATCGGGGGCCCATTTTTCCGATCACCCTGCACCCCCTCCTCCTTTGACGAGCGGGTCATCTGTCATTACCCAGCCAAGCGCCCTTGGCTCGGAAGGGGCACCCTGGGTGGGCCGCATGGCAGCCTCTTATGGGTGACGGTATGTCCAGGTCGCCACGGACCTTCCTGAGGCTGATTGGAGTGGTCTTGGGAGTTTTTCTATGTCGGAGCTCGGGGAGACTCTTGCGCGTTCCGCCGCTTAGGTGAACTCATGCATCTTATGTCGGCCTTATCCCTTTTCTCTCTCTTTTGTTTGTTGCTTATCATTGTTATTGTTATTTTTCTTGTGCATACCTATACAGTGGCTCAGCAATTTGTCGACTCGGCTCAAGACCTCTCCACGTCGAATGCTGAGAGGGACCGTCTTACGGTCCAGGTCCAGGGGCTCGAGAAGGCCCTGGTGAAGGCCTCTTCCTCATCAAAAAAGACGAAGAGGGCGATTGCCAAGGGCACGATGCTGCAAGAAAGGGTCACTAGCTTAGAGACCAAACTTGAGGGTGCCAATGCTACTATCGCAGTGTTGCAGGAGAGGGTCGCTTCCTTAGAGACAGACAAGGCGGCTATAGAGGTGGACAAGGCAGCTATTGAGTATAGATCCATAGAGCGCGCCCTTTACGAAGTATGGAGGCAGAATCCTAACTTCGATTTCTCCTCCTTTGGCGAGCACACCGTTGCCCGGGTGGCTGAGTGGAATGCCCATGGCAGGAGGCCTTGAGATTATCGTTCTGTAATTTTGCCAGTTATTCCAATGTGGATGTATGCTCATTCGAGCCCTATTTTTCTTGTAATTTCTCTGAGTCCTGTTATGTTATCAAAACTCTTTTTTATATATACATATGTGATCATTAATCTTTATTCCTCTATGTTCGAGGTCCTTTTGAGCTTGCACAATGGGGTTCGATAGGTTCTCTTTTTTATTTATCAGGCTTGAGGTCCTTTGGAGCCCATGCGAAGGGGTTCAATAGGTCCCTCTTTGGTGCCTCTTGATTGTTCCTATAAGGATATATTGATCCCTTGGGTTCTAGTTATCCTTTTATATATTTCTGCGCGTGCTTATTATTTCTTGCGAGAAGCGTCCTTCTCGTCATTATTCATAGTACTATTTTTGCAAGGGTCTCTTTTAGGACCCTTTTTGGCTAGACGACTTGGTGGCCGCTCTAGGCTTATTAGAGGGTACTTCCCCTGAGGCATTTCCTCTTGTGGAAGCATTTACTCTTACTTAGGTGTTTTTCTTGTAGGACCTTTTGGTCTCCTTGATGTTCATGAGGGTAGCTAATCCTTGTGAACTCAAGCGATACCTTACAAGGACTTCTTCTTGATTTATAAGGGTTTTTATATATATAGGGGTCTCATTTAGGATCCTGAGATAAGGGGTCTTTTTTGGGTCCTCCTTATAAGGGGGTCCTTTTAGGGTCCCTTTGATATACGGGATCCTATTAGGGCCCTCCTGATATAAGGGGTCCTTTTAGGGTCCTCCTGATGAGGGGGGGTCCTTTTAGGATCCTCCTGATCGGGGGTCCTTTTAGTATCCCTTTTGATATCAGGGGTCCTTTTAGGATCGTTTTTATATAAGGGGTCTTTTAGGATCCTCCTGATATAAGGGTCCTTTTAGGATCCCTTTTGATATCAGGGGTCTTTTTCTTTGCTATATATTTTACCTCCTGTCCTACGCCCCCCCCCCCCCCCCCAAGTGGTTGGTGAAATTTATTTCAGCAGGCACTTTGGTGGATGGTATAGAGAAGAAGAATAACATGTGAAGTTATGAATAGTTTCATTCATAGCATGCGGGTTACAATGACATATATGAAAGGGTTACATCTAATTTGGAGGTTACCCAGGTAACCTCTTTGATTCCTACCTACTAGGTTAACATAACAAGGAACAAACTAAACATAGGTTTTCTTTGCATCGGGTGCAGAAGTCTCACTGGTAGTATTTCTTGAGGTGTTCCGCATTCAACGCTCGAGGTATAACGGTGTTATCCATGCGGGCCAGTTTGTAGGTGTTTGGTGGTATGCATTGAGCGACCTGGTAGGGTCCTTCCCAGTTCGCCCCTAGTACCCCCGCCCCCGGGTATCGCATGTTGGGGAGTACTTTCCTCAGTACCAAGTCTCCTACCCTGAACATTCTCTCTCAAACCCTTGAGTTATAGTACCTCGCTGCCCATTGCTGATATGTGGCTAACCTCAGTTGTGCCCTTTCTCCCTTGGCTTCCAGCAGGTCCAAATTCCCGACCAATGCTGTGATATTAGCCTGGTCATCATATGCTTGCGTGCAAATGAAGCTAATCTTCATTTCTATCGGAAGGACAGCCTCGCAGCCGTAGGCCAAAGCGAAAGGTGTCTCCCCAGTGGTGGAATGAGGGGTGGTCCTGTAGGCCCAGAGTACATTGGGGAGTTCCTCAACCCATGCCCCTTTCAACTTTTCCAACTTTGTTTTCAAGTTCCTTTTTAGGATCTTGCTGATGGCCTTTACTTTTCCATTGGCTTGTGGGTGTACTACTGTGGAGAAACTCCTCTTGATTCCTTTTTCCTTGCAGTATTCCTCAAATATTCCTACTTCAAACTGCGTTCCATTGTCGGAGATAATCTTGTAGGGTACTCCAAATCTACAGACGATATACTTGTTGACAAAGGTGGTGATTTTCTTAGCCGTTATGTTGACTAAAGGCTCCGCTTCCACCCACTTAGTGAAATAATCTACTGCTACCACCGCGTATTTAGCTCCTCCTCTTCTTGTTGGCAGTGCTCCAATCAAGTCAATTCCCCACTCAGCGAAGGGCCATAGAATGGTCATGCTCACCAGCTCATTTGGTGACTGTCGAGGGTAATTCGCATGTCTTTGGCACTTGTAACACCTTTTCGGGAAGTCACTCACGTCCTTCTCCATGGTAGGCCAATAATACCCCTGGCGGATGGCCTTTTTTGCCATGGATTGCCCCCCAGCATGATTTCCACATTCCCCTTCGTGTATCTCTTACAAAAATTTTAAAGCCTCTCCCTTATCTACGCACCGCAGGAGCGGGGTAGAGAAGTCTCTCTTATATAAGGTTCCATCTACTAGGGTGTACTGAGAAGCTTTGTAAGTCAGTTTACGGGCATCTTTTTTGTCCAAAGGAAAGGTCTCGTCATTTAAGTACCTCATTATGGGTGCAAACCATGACTCCTCAGTGCTATTGACCATATTGATTCTTTTCTTCTGCTATGCTTGGCTTGGGGAGGTATTCGACCGGGATGGCCTCAAGCGTGTCTTCGTCTTGTGTGGAGGCGAGTTTCGCGAGTGCATCGGCGTTTGTGTTCTGCTCCCTTGGGATCTGTTCTACGGTGTATTTTTCGAACTAATCCAAATACCCCTTCACCTTGGCGAGATATGCCGCCATTTTTGGACCTCTAGCATGGTATTCACCCTTCACCTGAAACACTACCAGCTGTGAGTCACTAAAGACATGAAAATGGGTTGCCTTTAACTCCTTAGCTAGCCGCAGGCCAGCCGACAGCGCTTCATATTCTGCCTCATTGTTGGAAGCTTCGAATCCAAATCTCAAGGCATAATGCATGTTGTGCCCCTCAGGTCCCGTCATCACTATGCCAGCATCGACTCCCCTTTCGTTAGACTCCCCGTCTACATGGAGGCTCCATTCTTCAGGGTGCTTTTCCTCTTCATGCGCCGGTTCATTCTCTTCAATTTCTCCCTCCTCATGGGGTCGGTATGCAAACTCGACTATAAAATCTGCAAGTACCTGCCCATTGATTGAGGTCCTTGGGGTGTAAGTGATGTCAAATTGACTCAATTCAATCGACCATTTTAACAACCTTCCCGAAGTCTCCGGCTTGTGCAAGACTTGACGCAGGGGGGTGTTTGTGAGCACCTCAATAGCATGAGCATGAAAATAGGGCCTCAACTTTTGAGAAGCCACTATCAAGGCATATGCTAACTTCTCTATTCTGGGTACCGAGCTTCTGTGTTTATTAATCATTTGCTCACATAGTACATGGGTTGTTGGTGCTTCTTTTCCCCTTTGACCAAGGCAATGCTTATAGCATGCTCTGACACAGCTAGATATAAATACAACTTCTCCCCTTTTTCTGGCTTGGCCAAAAGGGGTGGTTTTCCAAGGTGTTCCTTTAGCTTGGTGAAGGCATCCTAGCATTCATCATCCCAAGCGAACTTTTTGTTCCCTTTTAGGATGTTGAAGATAGGGAGGCATTTGTCAGTAGACCTGGAGATGAACCTATTACGGGCTGCTACTCTCCCCGCTAAGCACTGCACCTCCTTCTTGCTCCGTGGTGGGCTCATTTCAAGAAAAGCCTTGATTTTATCAGGGTTAGCCTCGATACCTCAGGAATTCACCATAAAACCTAGGAACTTTCCTGACGAAACTCTGAAGGTGCATTTGAGTGGGTTTAGCTTCATTCTAAACTTTCGAAGGGTGTCGAACATTTCCATGAGATCGTTGGTGAGCTCTCCTACCTTCTTTGTCTTTACCATCATATTGTCCACATACACTTCCATATTCCTTCCTATTTGATTTGCAAACATTTTGTTCACCAGCCTTTGATAAGTAGCACATGCATTTTTTAAACCAAAGGGCATCACCTTGTAGCAATACTGCCCCTTGTCTGTTATGAATGAAGTGTGCTCTTCATCAGACGGGTTCATGGGTATTTGGTTGTACCCAGAATATGCGTCCATGAAGCTAAGTAGTTCGTGCCCCGCTGTGGCGTCTACTAACTGGTCTATCCTAGGAAGCGGGAAGCTGTCCTTAGGGCATGCCTTATTGAGGCTAGTAAAATCCACACAAGTCCTCCTTTTTCCATTGGGCTTCGGGACTAGCACTGGGTTTGATACCCATAGTGGGTAAAACACCTCTCGAATGAAACCATTTGCCTTCAACTTGTCAACCTCCTCTTTTAGGGCCGCGTATCTTTCTGGGTCCAGCGCTCTCCTTTTCTGCCTCACAGGCCTTGCTTTTGGGCCGATGTTTAGGTGGTGGCACATGACCGATGGGTCTATTCCTACCATATCCTCGTGACTCCAAGCGAATACGTCGAGGTTGGATTTCAAGAATTCTACTAGCTTTTCCTTCACGTCACCCATAAGGTTTTTTCCTACCTTCAACTTTCTTAATGGCTCATTCATGACCGTGACTTCCTCCAACTCCTCTACTGGTTCAGCTCTGGGTTCTTCTGTGACTCGTGGGTCTAATTCGTGCGGGTTCTCGCCTTCATGCACAACCATTTCCATAGGCATTGATGGCTTTGTGGCCGTGCGAAGGGATGTGTTATAGCATTCCCTCGCTTCCTTCTGCTCTCCTTTCATGCAGACTATTCCCCCGGGAGTTGGGAATTTCATAGCTAAGTGGTATGCAGAAGTTATTTCCTTCAATTCTCTTAGGGAAGGTCTCCCTAATACCGCATTGAAGGCTAAGGCGCAATCTACCACAACAAAGTTTTCCATTATGGTGGTTTGTCTGGGCTGTTCTCCCATAGTGAGGGCTAACTCGATTGCCCCTAGGGGCTGTATTGAATCTCCCATAAATCCATACAAGGAGGTACTGCAAGGCTTTAGGTGTCGGGTGTTTAGTCCCATCTTCTCCAGAGCTGGGCGATATAAGATGTCCATAGAGCTTCCGTTATCCACCAAGACCTGATGCACCCTCATGTTAGCAAGCTAGACAGTCAACACTAAGGGGTCATTATGGGGGAAATGTACACCCCGGGCGTCTTCCTCAGTGAAGGTTATTGAGTCATTTTCACCTTTAAAACTCTTCGGGGGCGTTGCTCCAGACTTAAGACGCACGGTGATGGAGTTCGTCTGGCCTCCCTGACATATTTATCTCACCCCTTCCTTGATTCGCCCCCAAATCCTGGCCCTCCAAAGATGGTCCTGACCACACCTTGTACTTCCGGGGCCACCTCTTGTGCCCGCGGTGAGGATGCTCCTTCTTCCGGCCTTTGGCTCTCCTTGCGGACATATCTGCCCAAATGTCCTCTACGTATAAGCTCCTCGATTTCTACTTTTAAATGGTTGCATTTCGCGGTGGTGTGGCCGATATCTTTGTGATACTGGCAATATTTGCTAGGATCTCTTTTGGACTGGTATTTTTTCATTGGCAGGGGTCTTCTGACAGGGAAAGTGTTTTCATTCGTGACAAAGATATGTTCTCTAGCGTGGGTGAGGTCAGTATAAAAGGTGTAGGGGCCATGTCTGCGCTCATCAGTGCGCTGATGCTTCCGGGGTTGGTCATCTCTTGTTCTTCATATACGCTCTTCTTCTTTGCACCACTTTGGCTTTCTCGGATTGAGGGTTTTGGTGGCGACTGGCCTTTTCCGGCCTTGAGGCTTTCATGACCATCCTCCACACGAATATATTTCTGTGCCCTCTTGTAGAAGTCATCCAAATCTGTGACCTCCCTCTTGAGCATGTTATCCCATAACTTGCTCCCTGGGTGTACTCCAGCTGTGATGGCCATTTTTTAGCTCTCTACGGGTCAAACTCTCTACTTTGGCCACCTCCATGTTGAACCTGTGGATGTAGCTCTTTAGACTCTCATTTTCTCCTTGTTTCACATTGGCGAGGCTGGTGCCCAGCATCATGTAGTCCCGCACAGCGTGGTGTTGCTGAAGAAATTCATCAGAAAATTGTTGCCAAGATCTGATGGACCCTGGTCTCAGTCTTTTGAACCATTTGTACGCATTTCCTTTCAACGTGACAATGAAGCAATGGCATCAGGCCCCGCTACTAATCCCCCTTAACTTCATCAGGTCGTTAAATGCATCCAGATGGTATTTATGATCCATGCTTCCTTCATATGGGGTCATATGGGGCTCCTTGAAGTTTCCTAGGAGCTGGATGGCTTGGATCTCCTTGATGAAGAGCGACTCATGGTAGAACACGTGTTCAATGGCTTGTCCTCCAGAGGCAGTGATGATTTTGCTTCGTAGGCTCCTCACTTACGTATCTAGGTCTTGTCTCCTCTTGTTCAGGGAGTCCCTCAATGCGGATGGGTTGGGGTCTCCCTTTCCTTTCCCTTCCCGGGGCACCATAGGAGGCGTGGTCCTTTTACCCGCCCTCTTTTTGTTGAGTTCCTCTCGTAAATCTGAGGGTGTTCTCCTTGAGGTGACCTCAACATCGTTACAAAGGGTAGCGTTGGTCTTCGGCCCTGGCTGTTGGGGTTGCTTCGGTGGTCTGGGACGTTTGTGCTGCTTTGTCTGGGAGGTGTTACTGGTGGAGATTTGAGTCCTTCCGTCGTCTACTGGGACGGTGGTTTTTACCCCCTCTTGACCTCTCTCTTTACGCTTAGGGAGTGTTACGTTTGATCTCCCTTGCAACAGGCCATTTAGCACCTCTTGCATGTTTTCCAGGGTGGTTTCTAGCCTCTGGTTCTTACGGTGAAGTTCACGTATCTCAACTTCGTAGAATCAAGACCTAGAACTCGAGCTCACAGAGTGGACCCGAGGGTGCTTGTCAGGTCTGCGCGTCGATGGGTCTGGATCCTGCCGGCTGGAGTTTGGCACCTGTGGCGGCCTTGGAGGCAGGAACTCACTGGCACCCCTTGTTGGGGAAGCTGTTGGCCTTGGATGATCCTCCTCGGGTGGGACCGCTGGGGATGAGGCTTCCCTTTCATCTCCGTGAACCTCAGGCTCCTTTGGGGCCTCCACGTTTGCGGGTGGAGGAGGATCCTTCACAGAGGCTTTTAGCTGATCTTCTTCAAGATGGACCTCCACCTCTCGTGGCTCTCTCAATCATCGAACATCGTGGCATCTTTTTCTTATCGGAATCGACGGAAGAACAGTGGCTTGATACTTATTCTTCCCATAGACAGTGCCAAACTATTGACGGTGAGAACTCGTCAACGAAGTTAAGTTAGAAAAATTAAAGTATAGAGCTTATCGATGAAGAACTTCAAAATCTAAACAGAAACTTAGATAATACTGGCAGAAAGAAAATGGTGAAAAGAACTTGTATTTCTTGTGGTATGATGCTACAGTGTTTTTTCCAATCCCCTTCCATGTGGAAGTGGGGTTCCTTTTATAGTGGGCTCTAATGGCCCCTGATACATTGTTGTCCAGGGGACCAGGTGGTACACAATTACACTATCAGAGGAGTGGCATCAGGCGTAGTGGTGCTGGTTGTGGTGTCGACTCTGACATCTGGTTTGAAGCATACAGGCCATGTCCCCTCTCCCAGTACTCCCACTACTTGTCTGGCATGAGTATTTGGATCAGACATACGGGGTCTTAAAGGTCGTACCCCGTATGAGCTCCGTACTTGTACATTTTTTTTTTCGAATTATACTTGTTCTTTTGCCTCTAAACGTCAGAGTTTCCGCAGGTCCTCATAGGATACCCCGCTCTGAGGTGTCAGGCGCAAGGCCACCTGGGATGCCTTGGGCGCACGAGGCCTGGCCTGGGTGAACTACAAGAGGGATCCCTTGGGTCATTGGTGTGTGTCACCCCCACCATCTTGCGAGGCCTGTGGCGAGGGGCCTTCAGTGCGCAGTCGAGGCGAGGGCAAGAGACCGTCTCGCGAAGCCCATGGCACGGGGCCTTGGGTGTGCAATTGAGGCATGGGCGAGACACCATCTCGCGAGGGCCATGGTGCGGGGCCTTGGGTGTGCAGCTGAGGCGTGGGCGAGACACGGTCTCGCGAGGCCCATGGCGCGGAGCCTTGGGTGCGCGGCTGAGGCGAGTGCGAGACACCATCTCGTGAGGTCCATGGCGCGGCCGAGGCGTGGTGAGGCGCGAGACGCTCCTAGGCGCGAGGCGCCTCCTTCCGTGGGGCTCCTCCTGGCACGAGGCATATCTTGGAGCGAGATGCTTGTGGATGACGAGCATGGGGAGGCGATCCCTCGCGATGCCCTGGTGGCACGGCTGTGGCGAGGCGAGGCGAGGCAAGGCGAGGCGAGGGCATAACAGCCTCGCGGGGATGTGGGGGTGACAACCTCATGTAGGTGCCTGAAGGGCTTGAGTGGCACACCTCCTAGGCTCGCGAGGCGCAAGACGGGGGGTCCTGGGTGGCACATTTACCGGGGCTACGTTTGTCAAGATTTCCCAATACACACCTAGGGACATGGGTCCTAAGCACGTACTTTGAGTCTTTCATCAACGTGGAATTTTGAGCATCTACACACCCTAAGGGTAAGTTTCGTATCTTTAACTCTCCTTTTCATTTAAGTTCTTCATCGAGCTAACAAGTATTGTTTTGGTGCAGGGTGCGGCCTTCAACCAACAACTCGGGGACATCGTGACCATGATGTCCTTCGAGCTGAAGATGGCACAGCTCAAGGAGACTACGGTCTCGTTAGTGAAGTATTCACTGCTCTAGAAGGATTTGGATAATCTTAAGGCTCGTGCCCTAGAGTTGGAGACCCAACTGGCCACGGAACAGTCGAAGTTGTCATCTCCCAAGGACACTTTCGCGAAGTTGCTGGAAGATGTTGTGGGTCAGACCCGAACAGTGGAGGAGACCCATGAGGAATATTCACAACTATTCGGGAGGAGCTTCGTTTGATCTGCGAGGAATCTTCAACTCAAGTCGTTGAGCTAGCCAGATTCAAGGAGGAGGCCGCTGAGACTAAAGAAGAAGCTACACACACCGCCTCTTGCACCGAGAATCTCACTCAGGAGAACGAGAACCTCCAACTCCGAGTAGGGGAGCTGGAGATGGATCTCCATGTGATGGAAGATGACACCCTGTTTGTGGCGTGGTAGAGCAACATGGACATGGCTCTGTCATTCACTGAGGAGCCGAACATGCAGATGTTTCTCGAGGAGAGCCTTTGGAGCGAGGAGGCTAAGGCAGCCTAGGAAAAGGAAGTTGTGGCAGTTAGTTGTGCTCCCAAGGAAGATCCTGTTATTAAGGTGGTGGCGGAAGTTCCTCCGGGCGAGGGTCTACAGTGATTTTATTTTTCTTTTCTTTGTTTGATTAAGTAGGCCTGCATGCCTTTTTGTTTATTGGGGGTATAAACAATTAAATGCTTGAGCCCCCAAGCTCAATTGTAAATATATTTTTACCTCTATGCAGCTTGCACTACTTTTCTTGCCATTATTGCTCTTTTTATTAACATGATAACACTTAATAATTATGCAATTTAGTCTTATTAATTTGACTGGGTTTTCACGTAACGTCACACCACGAGTGTCCGAAACCTCAACCCATCCACATTTTTTGTGCCTCAAGTCTTAGAGACTTAGGTCTTGTCCTCAAATCTTGGTGACTCTAGTCTATTGAATTCTCTTAGTGTTTGGATACTCTTAGGCACTTACTGTTGTCCCCCAGGCCTGTAGTCCTTGGAATTAACTTTTAATGCAATGTCAAGTAGGAACACTTACGCAATCCTATGTCCCTGAGTCCCAATAACTCAGGGCCTGGGCTATCCACTTTACTTAGAGATTGCAGACCTTCCTTTTAGTTTTTAGATGCTTCAGGCATTTAGTGTTGTCTCTCAGGCGCGTAGCCCTCGGGATTAACTTTAACACATTGTCAAGTGGGACACTTGCCAGTCCTACACTCTCGAGTCTCAACAACTCAGGCCTTAGGAGGTCTTATTACACTACAGGGTTATTATCTTAGTACTGACGCTTTGGGCATTTAGTGTTGCTTTTTTAGGCTCGATGTCATCGAGAGTAACTTTAACTCCATCCAGTATCCTCTAGTACCAATCACTCAGGCTCTTGGAAGTAAAATGTATCAAGATAATCGTAACTCGGGGCGAACCGTCCCCGGGATGCTATCCTGGGCTTCCTGCCCTGCTCCCTGATTATAGTTGCTCAGACCTTTGCCATATGGAAGTTGTAACACACTGGTTAGCCAAGACCATCACACTATGTATTTTAAATAGTGCTTAACTCGCTAAACGTTTAGGCCATAAACGTGCATCTAAGTGTAATTGATGGACCAGGGTTAAAATCTCGGTAAAAAGGAATGGATATTTAATTAAAAATGTTAAACTGTACATGGGATCGCATAATAATGTTTGCAAAGTTGTTTACAGTTCCAAAATGGTCATTACAACTCAAAAGTTACAATCCGCCGACCTAAGTAGGAAAAATAGGGTTAAACCCTAGTTCCTCTGAGAAACCTTGGCCGTGGTGGTCAAGCAGCCGCATATGTACATGTCGCCATCTAAGCTCTCCACTCATGTCTGGGTAAGCTTTTCTTTTCCTTTACCTGCACCACATAGCATCGGTGAGCTAAGGCTCAACAAGAAAACTTATTACTGGATGCATACAAGTGCAAGCAAATGATTATAGAATCATTCTGGGGCTTGCAACCCTAATCAGATGACCATAGAGTCAACCTAGAGTCCTTTGCCTTGAATAGATGACTATGGAGCTATCCTGGGGTCCTTTTCCCTAGCCATGTGACCATAGAGTCACCCTAGGCCTTTTGCCCTAGCTCTGAGTAACTAGTCAAGCGCTTTAGTTTTATACGACCATTGGGTCGAACGAGCATGTAACACTCTCTTGATTAGATTTAATCATATCGACTAGTGCTCGATGCGCTATTGCCACTCTTGACTCATAAGTCAATGCTTTGCGACCAGTGCTCATCACTATTGTCATTCTTAACTGATAAGTCAGTGCTTTACGATCAGCGCTCAACGCTATTGCCGTCCTTGATTGATAAGTCAATGCTTTTCTTAAGTATATAATGCAACCAAGCATTCATAATGCAACATATATCCATATATAGAGAACTCAACATGCTTCATCAATAATCATGTGCAATTACAGGGACCAATGCCCTATCATGCATGCCACAACATGGGTGCAGTTTTCTTACCTCCGATTCGAGCGTAAAATAACTTAAGAACAACCTTGAGCAAGATCCTGACCTTGAGCCCTTAGTGGTAACCTAGTCATAACCAAATATGAAATCCCATCAATAATGAGAAATTAAAGGTTCCTGGACCAAATCCTAGCCTCCGAGACTTCAAATTCTACCAAACCGGGTAGTAGATTCGAACCCGAGCCTCAAGGTTTGAAACCTCGACCTTAAAACCTTTGCTAGCTCAAAAGAACTAGGCGGGCTGCGACCTGCCCCCAAGGGTCGTGACGAGCCTCCCAGACAAAAAACCCAATGTCTAGGTGCCAGGGTCAGGCCGCAACTTGCCCTAGAGGGTCACGGTGCACTAGCAAGATAGAGCCATATCTAGTCTTTGGGGTTCGCTCAGGTCGCGGCGCCCAAGAACACGGCCATGTCTTGTCCCTACGAATCCAACACCCCTGTTTTCCTCAACTCAAAACTCACCACAAATAACTTCCAAACAATCCCACAATCAAAACTAAATTCCAGTACAACATTATCACCAAACCAGGCATAAAACCCAAGCTTTAAAACACTCAAAACACTACCAAAATCCTAATCCCATAACCAAGCTTTCAAACTTATAAACAACAAAAAATATAAAGAAAACCAACCAAAAACATAATTTATAAACCTCACCTCACCTATGAATTAACACCTCCTAGCTACAGCAATTCGAATCTTAAACCCCAAGCCTTAGATCCTCAAGCTTGACTCCTTAACCTTAGCCTCAAAACCAAACCGAGAGAGAGAAAAGGAGAGAATAATCGAGAGGGAGAGTGAAAGAGCTAGAGTGTTCTGTTTCTGCTTCTTTAGCCAAAGGAAAAGGTGGCTAAGTCACCAAATCTTGTATTAAATGACTAAAATTCCCCTAGGGCCAAACCTCTCTCTCAATGCCCCTCAAGGGCAGTTTTGTCATTTGCCACCTACCCCGTTAATCATAATTAACGTCCCTCACTTCTCATTACTCCCAATATCCTCAAATATTTACCAAATCATTTCCCATTTCCCGCTCAATACTGGTAATGTACTAAATACCAAATTACCCCTGGGCTCACCCCGAGCTTGGTATTTGACCCCATTAGGACTAAACCGCTAACTTGCTTCCTAGGATCGCCTCATGCCGAGTAACTCAAATATATCCGCATAATAATGTGGTCTCACACACACACACATATATATATATATTTATCACATACATGCATATAAATACACAAATATGCCATCAACGGGCCAAAATTACAAAAATGCCCTTCTTATAAGAAACGACCCCATATACATGCAATTATAGTCATATAATAATACAACACACATAATCATGCATATAGTCACATAATAACACATTAAACCAATTATTGCTTCCATGTCCCCCTAATCCAGGCACTATGCCATATTAGGGAATTTGGGACGTTACAAAAGTCTTGAACTCGTTGTCCGTGGGCTCTAAGTTACTGGAGCATGAAACTGAGTTTCATGTCCTTAGGCTAGGCATCACGATGTTAGATTATTGTTCACACCTTGAGTTAGCACTCGCGTTACTTGGATTTCTCATCGCCGGGACGCCCGAGTACAAACGACTTGGGACTCCATTCACATCTCGAGGATTTGGACCTAGTTTTTGCTCCTCGGGCGAGCGTGGTCCTCAGGAGAATACCTTAGGACTATCCTCGCATTACTTGGATTTTTCTGATGCTGGGAATGGTCCTAGGTCTTATCATAAGGGTCCCATGACACTTAGGTTGCTTCGCTTGTTGACTAGCTTAGCTTCCCATGTCAATGACTACCAGTGCTAGGATTAACCTTACGGTGCTCAAGTTTTGGCAACTCGAGGCTTCAGGCCCGAGTGCGGATGACTTGGGCTTCCATTCACATTTTGAGATTTTAGAACTTGGTCATAGCTCCTCGGGCTCTATGTGCTCGGGAGGTAATCCAAGTTCGCTCTCGTGCTACTAGAATCTTTAAGTCATGGACTTTCCCAGACTATGCTTCGTTCCCTAGATTTTTTCTATTCTCTAGGTATTGGCACTAGGCTTACTCCTCTCATAACAAACTTAGTTTCCTAGTTCATCCTCCATGAGACATTATACTCTGCGGAACTGCCCAAACCCCATGCCCCAAGTGATCAAAGACTAGTCTGCATTCACTTGTCCAAGCAGGCAAGTGGGTGCTCTACAAGTAGTAAAAATAGAATAAAAATGGAATAAAATACAAGTAGATTCTTTTAAATTTCCTACCGTGTTTTATCTACACGGTTTCCATTTTTTGTGCCTAGAGGCTACAAAATGATTACAGAATTTAACAAAAATACAACGCTCATACCACTGGTAATACCGCCAAAGATGCTCAGCATTTCAAGCGTGGGTTACTGTAACGCCCCAATTTCCCTAATAAGGCTTAGTGCCTTGATTAGGGGGCCAGGAGGGCAATAATTGAATATTATGTGCATGTTTATGATTATATGCATGGTTATATGAATTATGTGAGTTATATTATGATAGGACTATATTGGCATGTTTAGGTGTATTAAGCATGCATGTGGGCCTGCTTCTTATTAGAAGGGCAATTTCATAATTTTGACACATTGAGGGCATATTTGAATATATATATATATGTGTGTGTGTGTGTGTGTGTGTGTGTTTTATGAGTGAAACCACATTATTATGTGGATATATTTGGGCTATTCGGCATGAGGTGATCCTAGGGAGTAAGTTAGTGGTTTAGTCATAATGGGATCAAATGCCCGGCTCGGGATGAGCCTATGGGTATTTTGGTAACTTAGTACATTATCGGGATTTATCATGTAATTGGAAGTTATTTGGGATTACTTGAGGATATTAAAATTTATTGGGAAATTAGGAGGTGTTAATTGAGAGTAGCGAGAAATGTGGTAAATGACGATATTGCCCTTGAGGGCATTAGAGAGCAAGGACATAAGCAAGGGGCATTTTAGTCGTTGTGCCAAGGTAGTGACTTAATCACTAGGTTACTTCAGAGGTAGGAAAAAAAATAAACACTTTGAAACACTCAACTCTCTCCCCCTCACGTTCTCTCTCTTTTTCTCTCCTTTGCTTCATTTAGAATCATCGAATTTTGGAGGAGTTTGTATTGAATTGAAGGCTTGAGGCTAGGATTGGATTAGGTTCATCTCAGGGGTCGTAATTCTCAGTTAAGGTAAGCTTTAAATCTTATTTTGATTTGGTTTTTAGAGTGCTCTTGAGTTTTGAACTCAAGGATTGAATTTTGATTTGTGATGAGGTTTTTGGTTAAGTTTTTGGGTATTTGTGCTGCTCTGAGTGTAGTATTGAGGTATTGGGGCTCAATTATGGATTTGGTACTACGTTGGGGTGAATTTTGAGGGAACTAGCTCAGAGAAAATGTTTGAAAAACTGGGTTTGCAGGGTTGCACCGCGGCCCTGTTCTTGAGGCGCCGTGGCCCTCATGAACTTAGAGGCCAGGGCAATTCTCTGAACCACCATGGCGTCGCAGTGCTTGGTGGGCTGCGCCGCGGTTCGTGTCCAGTGAAAATATGGATGGGCTCTCTAACTTGTAGAGAGTCGCGACACTTTGTGAGGGGCTTTAGGACTCAAATTGGGGTTATTGGCCAAGTTAGGTTTCAAGTGGCGAGAACTCGAAATTAAGGGCTCGGGAAGGGTTCTACTACCCGGTTTAGTAGAATTCGAGGTCCTGGAGGCTAGGACTCGGTCCGGAGGTATTTATTTACTCAATATTGATGGATATTGGTTATTATGAATGTGACTAGGGTACCATTTAGGCTCGGGATGGAATCATGCTCAAGGGTCATTGTTAATTAGCATGTGCTTGGACTAGAGGTAAGAAAACTACACCCAATACGTGATATATGTGATTAGGGCTTGGGCCCCTGTGAATGAGTATGATTATGAGTATGCCATGATTGTTTGATTAAGCATGCTTGAATGCTCTGTATCTGGATAATTATTAAGTGATGTATGCTTGTCTGCATTATCTCATTGAAAAGGCTTGACTTATAAGTCAAGGGCGACAATAGTGCGCTGAGCACTTGTCGAAAGCATTGAATTATTAGTCAAGGCTGGCAATAGCTCACTGAGCGCTGATAAAAAACATTGACTTATAAGTCAAGGGCGTCAATAGCGTGCAGAGCCCAGGCCGATATGGTTAGGCCTAATCAGGAGCGTGATATACGCTTGACCAACCCAATAGTCGCTTGGAAAATAAAGCGCAAGGTACGCTAGGCTAGCTCTAAGGCTGGTTATACAAAGGATAGGGCAATGGGCCCTAGGGTGACTCAATAGTCCCATATCCTAGGGCAATGGGCCTCAGTGTGACTCTATGGTCATGTATCTTGGGCCACTACAAGAAAAAACAGTATTCATACGGAGCTCGACTGGCTTCGAGTTTACTACCAAATTTAGCAATGAAATTAAGGGTTTAAGTTATTTTTCATACTAAAACATCTTACAGAAATTAAATCAAGTATTGTTTACAATCCATGGAATGTGAATGGAACATTTAGTGACATAACTAAACCAATCTAGGTTAGCTAATGAATTAAACTCGTCATATTATATGACTGTTTTACATCTTTACTTTCTAGACATATTTAAATTAAAGTAATTAAAAAATACAAACTAAGCACTGAGTAGTGTACACTTTTGGGTTGAGTCTCATTTAAACGAAACAAATAAAACCCAATTTCATATTAGTTATAAATTTTCTCATAAATAACACCAAACGTGACAAAGTAGATGATTGCCCAGAAATTTTTTCTTGTTCCAACAGGGGTTAATAAGAAAAACAAGAATTCACCCAGAAATGGTAACAACCAAGACTTCAAGTAAGCAGTATCCTTATTATACAAGAATTATGTGCAGAAATGGCTGATAATTAAAAATTCTCAACTAGTTCATCTTAAGGGTACTAGCAGTGACATATATATACGTATTTGGTGAAAAAATCATAGCATTTCAATTCCTATACTGATTCGATTTTGAGGCCATTCTCATGTACAAATATCTCTTAAGTTTAAACACAATTATCATTAAACAAAATTTAAGTATGTTTAACCCAAATCACATCAACCTGAAGTGATTATTACATTATCAAGTACCATAACTCCTGTTGCTTAAAGTAGATTATCATCATTATAAACCACATATTCAGACACAAAAACAAAGGCACTGCTGAAACTAGTAGAACAAAACTGATCAAAGACCCAAATTCAAAATAGGTTTTAATGATCATAAATGGATTTTTTGAAATGTACATCATTGTCAAAAATTAAATGCAACAAAGGAAATGACATCATATCAAAAAAGGAAATAACATTATACAAGCAACAAAGGTCTTACGACCAAAAAACAAACAAGAAACTTCATACATTGATTATTGGTTGAGAAAATATTATCAATATACATATATAGACCATTAACTTAGAACTAACCTGGTACAAGACCGTCGTAGAACCACGAGTCGAGCCACACTGTAGACCCACGAGTCGAGCCACGCCGTAGACCCACCGCCGCAAGCACCGTCGCACCCACGAGCGAGCCACGCCGTAGACCCACGAGTCAAGCCTCCCTGTTACACGACCCAAGCCGCGGGCCCCCATCACCTTGTTACACACCTACAACAAACAAAGAGAAAGAAAGAAAGATTGAACAAGAGACTAATTCAGAGAGAAAGATAGAGCGAGAGAGAGCTACCATTGAAGAATGATGTCGCCGCACTGTCCCTCTCCAAAGCTAGTTTCCGAGAGAAGCCCCTGCACTCTTCCATTCACCTATCGACCATGTGAAAGAAATAGAGGGAGAAGGATAGAGAGAAAAGAGATCAAGAGAGAGACCAGATGTAGGAGAGAGGCAGAATGGCTAGGGTAGAGAGAACCCATTTCAGAAAGGCGCGATACTAATTCATTTGGCGCCCTAATTTCATTTGCTCTGTGTTTTTTTCTCCTTGTTTTAAGTTAATTATTCAACAATAACGTTTTAAAAATTATGTAATATTTTACCATAATATGTAGTCATATTTCTTGTAGTGGGCAACGGGCCTCGGTGTGACACCGTAGTCACTTATCTTAATAGAATGCATGCATGAGTAGGGTTATTACTCCTAGGCATACTTATTATGATTCTGGAATATGTTATTAACTACTTATGAGATTGTTTAAGTTTTCTTGTTGAGCCTCGGCTCACGGGTGCTTTATGGTGTAGGTAAGGGGAAAGGGAAGCTGGACCGGCCATGAGTTGGAGAGGTTCGAAAGCGATGTGTACATATGTTGCTGCTCGACCACCACGCCCGGGTTTTCTTAGAGGAACTAGGGCCAAACCATATTTTGCCACTTAGGTCGGCTTTTTGTAACTTTTTTAGTTGTAAATAACCTTTTTAATGTTTATTTTGGGATCCCATGTATGGAATTAAATGTTTTAATGAAATGGTTATTCCTTTAGAACAAAAATTTTAACCCTAAACCATTAATCATGTTTAGTTACACATTTATGGCCAAGAAACTTGTTTAGAGAGTGTAGCACTATTTAAAATACACAGTGTAATGGTCTTGGCTATCCAGGGCGTTACAAGTACAAACTCCCCACCCAGTCGAGCAAGCTCGTAAGTCCCTTAACATAAAATGCTCTTGACTCGGTACGAACCTTCCCAGTTAGGGCCCAGCATTCCAACACCAGGATCCCAGGTGGCTAAGAAAACTCTTCGCAACACCAAATCTCCAACCCCAAATTTCTATCCTTCACTTTAGAGTTAAAATATCTAGCTACTTATGGCTACTAGGACGCTACTCGAAGCTGAGAAGCTTTACGATGCTCCTCCACGAGGTCCAAAGACTCTCAGAGTAAAGTGTAATTTGTGGTCGGATCATACGTATCCGCTTGATGCATGGAGATTGTTGCCTCAACTAGGAGCATTGCTTCGTACCCATAGGCCATGGAGGATGGTGAGTGGCTGGTGGAGGTCCTGGTAGTTGTGCGGTAACTCCACAATGCCTTAGGCACCAAGCGTCTTTTGCCTACTCCAATCTTTTCTTCAAGGTGGTTTCAGCATCTTGTTGACTGCTTCCACCTGTCTTCACCATCCCATGCCTTTTACAGAAATTCGTGAACAATTAACTGCCGAACTATAGGTCATTGTCGGAGACTATCTTCCTCAAGAGCCCATAGCAACAAACAATATTCTTGATGACAAAGTCCAGTGCCTTCTTGGAGGTGATGGTAGCAAGAGGTTCGGCCTCTCACTTCGTAAAGTAGTCAACTTCCACAATTGCATACTTCACCCCCTTCCCCGCGGGCAAGGACCTGATAAGGTCGATGCCCCAAATTGCGAGGCCATGGACTCGTCATTTGACTGAGCACATTTTGAGGAGTCCGGGGTATGTTGGTGAAGCGTTGGCACTTGTCACACTTCTTGGCATAATCCATTGCATCAACATTCATAGTGGGCCAGAAGTATCCTTGTCTCAAGATTTTCTTGGCAAGGATCTACACCCCCCCCCCCCCCCCCCATGGTCACCGCAAAAGCCTTCATGTACTTCTCGGAGTATATGATCGAATTCTTGCTTGAACACACATCGAAGTAAGGACAGCGAATATCCTCGCATGTATATCTTACCCCCACTGTTTTATAGTTTTATATCCAAGATAAACATTTTCCTTGAATATTAATTCTAGAAATCTCTTTGTTTCTAAAATTCTCCTTTATGTTTTAAATTGATGCCTTCTTGAATCAAAATATTACAAACAATGACTTTAGACACCAAACATGTCTAGATTTGTTCATTCTATACATATATAGCCAATGTGATTTAGAATGTGGAATTCCAAATCACCTATTTGATAGAATGACCAAATTAATCAATTAATTAACAACAAAATAAATTGATTAACTTTGGAGCATCACCCCCACATTTCTCACATAGTGACAATAAAATATCACTTTAAAATATAAATCTCTTCATTTCTAATAAGTCATTTATCCTCCAAGATTAATTTAGACCTATGATTCTCAAAGTTCATCATGAGTCCTTAAGCTACATGATAAACACTCAATAGATCAAGATAAAAAACCTCAATGTTTATCTAGATTCATTTACTTGCTAAAGCAAGACACACTTCTTTCAAAGAAACTTTCATGTAGTCTCTTTCTTTTATGTATTTCACAAAATAAAAATGTGAACACAAATATAATGTGAGAATTTCTCAAACAAATAATCAATTATGAAATAATAGGTCTACACTCTTACCTATTATTTTAACACGTTCATTTTGAAACTTTGTTAATGTCTCTCACAAATGTCTCATAGCAAAATAAAGAATTATCACAGAATAATACTTTAATTTTATTGATAGCTTTCAAGAGTACAAGCTTTATTACAAAATAAAAAAATTCCCAACAAGGCACATAAACATGGTAATCATGCTAGGATCTCTTCTTCCTTTTCTATAGCATTTACCTCATTCTCATGTGGGTCCTTTCGGTACCTACATACTCTAGCATAGTGCTCGGGTTTTCCACAAACAAAACAATCACCTCTCACGTCTTTGAATTTTCCATGATCTTTCTTTGGACCTAAAGAGTTCCCACTACCTTTTTTGTTGTTGTTGTTGCCCTTGGAATGCTTGTGTGAAACCGCATTGGCCTTGGAAGTCTCATCTTTAGACTTATTCACACCCTTGTCTCTTATTCTCGATTCCTCTTCTATTCTAATGTGTTTTTGGATCTCTTCCAAAGTGTAATCCTCATTCTTATGGAGGATTCTTTTCCTATAGCTCCTCCAAGTTAGTGGTAATTTTTCCACTATTGCACCAACTTGAAAGGCCTCGGGAAGCTCAATCTTGAGAACTTTCAACTTGTTTACAATCACTTGTAACTCGTGAATTTGAGGTAAAAGAGTTTTCCCATCAATGATAGAAAAATCAAAATATTGAGAAATTAACAACTTTCTTGTACCTTCTTCCTCGGCCTTGTACTTACTCTCCAAGGCATCCCAAATCTCCTTCGCAGATTTGGTATTGGTATAGAGGTCATATAGCCTATCAGATTGGGCATTAAGGATATGACCCCTACAAAGAAGGTTGTCTTCTTCTCTCTTTCTTCTTTTCTCCACTTCCTCGGGAATATCTTTGTCGGATGGCTCGGCTAGAGGTGCCAAGGATGACTCAAGGATGTAGGCTATCTTAAGTATTGTCAAAAGAAATTTCACCTTGTCTTGCCACCTAGTGAAATTGGATCCATCAAACCTATCCAACCTCACTAGGTCTTGGTTCATGATCTTGATGGTCTCCCCTTCCATTGAAACAAAAAAGGAATAAGCTTTTGATTGTTAGAGAATATATGTTATTGCCTCAATGGAATAGGTAAGATAATACAACTCTATGCAGAATATTACAATTAAATAATGATTTATTAAAAAGAGTGTTACAACTCTATAACTGAAAATACAAACAAACAAACAAAGGAAGAGGAAGAAGGAGAATAAGAGAATGGTGAAAGATACAACTCTAAACAAAAGATTACAAGTAAAGGAAAGGTGTTTGAAACAAAAGAAAAGAAGATTACAACTCTAAAAAAAAGTTACAAGTAAATAGAAAATGAAAATAAGAAGAAAAGAAATAGAGAAAAATGCAAGAACAAAACAATAGTAAACTCTCTGTACGCCCTGGATTTCCCACGGGCTGTTTAGCAAGACGATCCTCGGACTAAACATGATTTAGCCCGAGGCTCCCACAGGCCAGAGGCTTTATCTTCAGGACGGGCCCTTTCTAGCTCGAGGGGATGGAGTTTCCTGCTCCCTCTTGTTGTTCCAGGAGCTGGGAACAACATCCGGCGACCACTGACGGATCAGCTCGGGTTATGGATTGCTCCGGTAGCGAGCTTCTCAGGAAGCTCTGACCCTATGGGAAGTCAACACGCAAGATAAACGTGCATAATCCTGCCATCACGTGTCCGATATCCCCCTGACTTCTCGGACACGCCGCAGGAACGTGCGTATTCAGACACCCACGGACGGGTTGGGCCGTGCGGCCCATTATCTCCTTCCATACTGATTAGACCACACTTGTGTGTCAGGTTTAGGAAGTAATCATGAATATCACAGACTTGATATGACAAATGGTAAGGTCACGGGATGACCTCCCTACCAATTTCCAGGTGCCTTCTCCTATAAATATGGAGACCCTGGGAATTGATAGGGGTTGGAAAAAATAGTCTTGTAAGAACTATATATTTGGTAAACCAATTACCCAGAAAAGATCAATAATATTGACTAGTGGAGTAGAAGGATTTTTAACCTTCGAACCACTTAAAAACGTGTTTAAGGTCACCTAGTTCTTTTCACAAAGATTTCATATCTGCGGCGGTTCTACTTTTAAGTACTAATCTCTTTCTCTTCTTCTCTTAATTACCTGTTGCCGAAGAACCGCGTCAACACTCTCACTTACACAACCTAAGTGAAGAGGGTTGGGGATCACCAACTTGAGCAAGGTTTAAAAACTTTGTCCAAAAGTCTATGTCCCCCTAACTCAAGCACTAAGGGATCCCTCACAGATTTTTGGAAATGCTTTATGGAATTATCAAGCCTCTATGGTGTATTTTCCAGCCAAGTTCTTTGTGGATGGAAAATTGTGTCTTACAAGTGAGCATTAGACTCCTATTTATAGAGTTTGAGATACCCCTTTGAATTTCAAATTCCACCAACCCCCATGGCTGTTACCAATGTTTAATTGGATGTTTATGGAATTAAAATGGAGATTTGGGAGTGTTGATGTGGTTCTTCGCCAACAGGTAATTAAGAAAATAAGAGGAAGGGATTAGTGCTTAACGATGAACCGAAATAGATGAATGATCTTTTGGAAATGGACTGGTGACACAATTACGTTTTTTAGGTGGTTCAAAGGTTAAAATCCTTCTACTCCACCAGTCAATATTATTGCTATATGCTTGGTATTCTTTTACAAGGTATTTCCTTATACAATAGAATCCAACCATTTGCAACTCCCAGGGTCCCCATATTTATAGGAGAGGGCACCTGGGAGTTGGTAAGAAGGTCATCCCGTGACCTTCTTACCTATCATGTCACTTCTGTGACATTCATGATTAATTCATAAAACCTGACACATGAAGTGTGGTCTAATCAATAGGTAAGAGGGATAATGGGCTGAACGGCCCAACCCAGTCGTGGGAGCCTGAATACGCACGTTCATGCTGTGTGTCCGAGAAGTCAGGGATATATCAGACATGTGATGTCTGATATATGCACGTTTACCTTGCATGGTTGACTTTACAAAAGGTCACAGCCTCCAACTCTAGCCCGTACCACGAGCTGGATGCTTTCCTTGACCTGTGGCCTTCAGAGTCCAGACTCAGTCCTTAAGTAATCTTGGTGAACCCTTTGGATACCCGAGCTAACGAGGTAGGACCTGATGACAGTAGCTTCGGTCATGGGGGATCCACGTGGCTGATATGATTTAGGCCGTATCTCAGCTCGCTAATAGCCCGTGGGAAAATTAGGGCGTACATTTGCCCCCCAAGCCCCTGCTCATGGTACACGACGTCGTGTAGGGCCACAGTAGAGGCTTTTAGGCTTCCCCACAAACTCTTCATATTCCACATTTTATGCAGGCGCCGAATACGTGGAACATCGTGGTTGGTCACGGTACGTCTTCCGAGAACCGCATTAAATGGCCTAGCCTACACTCAGCCGTCGTTCCGCCTTTCGAGTGGAGAGCCTTGGATCCCACATCAGGGAAATCCAACGGCCCTCCTCACGTATATAAAAGGGGTGGCCACCTTACGCATGGGCCACCCGTTCATTTGAAATTTTTCAGAATTTTCCTTCTTCTTCTCTCTTCTTCATCTTCAAAAGAAAAACCCTATTCTTTCCGGCCGCCATTCCCAGCACTCAAGAAGTTCAGGTGTAAGGGCTCCCTTGAAGCTTTGGAATCAACTACCCTGACGAAGCCCCAACCCAGACAATCCCTTCATCCTCTTCTCAACTAGAATACTCCGTAAGTCCCCTGACTGTGCATGTCTTGAAATTATTTTTCATTGTAGCCTAGGTAAATATTTACTGTAGCCGCATGCAAGGTTTTGTTGGTTTTTTGTGGGCATGAAGGGTGAAAGCCCTTTTAGGTTAGGGTATCACTTGTAGTAGAAAACCATTTAGGAACACGGTTTATAGGATGCATTTTCTGGGGAAATTTTCTGGGTAGGATTTTCGGTATGGTTGTTTAAAATATCCATTACTTTTGGGTGCAAAACCGGGTAGCTTAGGGGACACGCCTCACAGGCAATTTTGCACCCCTTGCCTACTGAAACTTTCCCTCCAAGGAAAATTTGTATCCTGACCCTCCTGACACACGAATTCCGAGTAATCGGGGATCTGTTGGGAGCATAGGCGCGTGTTCATAGAACCGCGTGGTCTCACTCTCCACGAGCTGAGATTACCTCAGCTCGTGCAAAGGAAACACCTTTTTCTGATTCTCCCTGATGCTTAGGTCGCCTTTTCTGAAAATTTCTTCTTTTGTTCGCTATGCGACCAGATGGGACCCAAGAAGAATGCTTCTAAGAGGATCGCAGGCAGCTCGTCTTCCCAATAATCCAAGGGAAAAAAAGTGATGACAGACTCCCCCATTCCTATCTTCGGGCCGGGCGTGGAGTGGGAGCTCGAGGTGGCACCCGACGCTTTCTTCAAGGCCGAGAGGATCGTCTCGAAGATCACTGACCAGGGGAAAGTGAATAAGATATTCCTTTCCCACAACATCGAATTGGGGAGGGGCACCCTGATCGCCCGACCTCCCCTAGAAGGTGAGCGGAGCTGCGCGCCGCTCGACGAGGTATTTACGGCCTGGAGTGACGAACACTTCAAAGCCGGGGCTTTCCTCCCGCTGGATCAGTACTTCGCCGACTTCCTCAACAATGTGAGGTTGGCCCCTTTCCAGCTCCCCCCCAACTCCTATCGTTTGTTGGCGGGGCTGAGATATCTATTCTTGAAACAGGAGTGGGAGGTCCCCACTCCGGCAGATATCCTATACTTTTTCTGCCTCAAGGCCAGCCCGGAGTAGCGGGGGCGAGGCGACGGGTTCTACTACTTGACCCAGTTTCCAAATACGGCTGCGGTCATCGAGCTGCCCAGCCACCCCAACGACTTCAAAGACCAGTTCTTTATGTCCAAGGGGTTTCACAACTGCGACCTGCACTACTTCAACTGTCCTCGTAAGTACCTTTTATCCTTAGCTCGTAAGTTAAGTATCGGTTAGCTCCCCCCTGTATCCATTTCTGACTTAGAATAATTCTGCAGCTTTCTTCGCGAGGACAGAAAAGTATGTGATTCTCGGGAGCTAGTACGAGACATTGGCGGGCTTGCCCCCCAGCGAGAAGGACTATCGCCAGCTCATGATAGACGAGATGATGCTGGCCTGCAAGCTGATCTCCCCAGGCCAAACTTTGAATCTGAGGAGACCCCGGGTGCCTCCCCCTGCTCGCGAGATAAGGGCCATCCCCGAGGAGGAGGTCGCAGGGGATGAGGACGAGGAGGATGAGGTGCCCCTCATGAGGACGAGGAAGCGGGCGCTGGAGGTCACCCAAAGGGCGGACGAGGAGAGGATCCGGTCCGGAGCCGCTGTAGGTCCCTCCGGCCAAGGTAACCCATACATGTTTAGGAACTTAGATAGGGCCACTGCAGACCCCCGGCTAGCTAGGTTCAATCCCACACAGCTCGTCCAATGCCATCGAAGTGATCCAGACTCTGATGTAACCCTGCTCCATTGTGTCGACCGGCTCGTGCTGGATTACGAAAGTAGCCGTCCTAGGGGTACCATAGTTGTAGACAACACCCTAGCCTTTAGGTCAGTCCTATTCGAGGAGTATGGGACCAACCTTCGGTCATGGCCATCACTCCGGGAGGGTGTCGTAGCTCCGGGTCTTAGGCAATACGTAGAAGAGTCTAGTCTTGAGCCAGCCTCGGATCCAGAACCCGCGCTAGCTCGAGAAGTAATTGTCTTAGATTCCCCCGCAGAAGCTCTGGGGCCGATGGTCGTGACCATAGATTCCTCTTCTAGCTCGGGGGGTAGGATTCCTTTTAGTATATATGTATATACTTGAGTTTCGCTTTTTTCCCCCTTGTTCTTATTTTTGCATGACTGCAAACTTGTGTACTAACAATATCTTTGTTTTGACAGAAGAGATGTCTCAGCTCGGAAACATGCGAGCTAAATTCACTGGAGGGAACTCCTCCACTGGGGCCTCCGGGCCCATGGTAAAGAAGCTCCGGATGACCAAGAAAGCCATCGGGGCAACATCCAACTCCCCCGCCAAAGGGAAGGATCAGAGCCCTGCTGCCCAGGCCCAGGTACCTCCGCCTCCGCCAGTGGAGAAGATGCCCCCGCCCCCTCCACGAGCTCAGTCTCCTGCTCGGGACACAGGGGCGGAGCTCGGGGCCTCGGCAACCGCGGCCCCAGAGGTGCATATCCCGGTGGACCCCCAGGCCCTAGAGAAGATTCCAGACGTCTTTTGGGGGACGGTGTATGAGACAGCGAGCTACGTCGTCGACCACTTCTACCGCTTCAATGAGAGGGAGCTGCGGGCCATCGAAAAAAGGAGCCCAGTGGGCGTAATGGAATCTTCATTGGGCATGGCCCTAACGGTAAGCTGAATTTACCCTTATTTTTTATTATCATGCCTTGCCCTGTTTTTCCTCTCTTTTTTTTCTAAGGCAGTTGCCTCTGTTTTTGCAGAGAGTCTTGGCCCTTCACTGGAGCATAGCCAGGTCCAAGGCCCAGCTCAAGGATATGAGGGGCGAGCATCAGGCGGTTTTGGCCGCCCATCAAGACTTCCTTGCAGACGGCCCAACAGAAGGAAAAGGAAGCCAAGGATGCTCTGGCGGCTGTACAGGCCGAGCTGGAAGAAGCCCATCCCAAGCTTCAAGAGGCCGAGGCTACCAAAGCCGCCCTTGCTGCCGCGCTGGTCGAGCTAGACTCTGCGAAGGCTGGGGCCAAGGAGGCTAAGGCCGCCCTAGAAACGGAGAAGGCAGCTTCCAGCACCGCCATGGAGGACATGCTCTACCATTGCTGGGCCTATAACCCGGACGGCGACTTCTCCTTCTTAGGAGCGGATGGGGAGGTCTTCCTGGAGGGGTTCAAAGCTCGCCTCCAGCAGGAGGCACCTTCTGAGACCGGGGAGGCACCCGCCGTGGCCGAGCAGGAGGGTGAGACAGCGACCTCCTCGCGGTAGCCTGGTGGAGCTTATGGCCTTTCTTTTTCGCACCCTTTCCTTTAATATTCTCATTTTTTTTTGTGTAACTTTGCATGAGGTTTTTCTACCTCGAGACAATGGGTTTTATCAATTTTTACTTTTGATTGGTTTACCTCCTTTTGCCTCTACGTATTTATGTTACTGCTTTGAAAAACTTAGTTCGCGTTAATTTCTATCAATTTCTCGTGCTCTTTAGGAAAAACAACGATCAGTCGATTTAAATTAACTTCTAAGTTTTATGACCTGGTTATGTCCAGGAACTTAGTTTGAAAACTTAGTTCGCGTTAATTTTTATCAATATCTCGTGCTCTTTAAGAAAAACAACGATCAATCGATTTAAATTAACTTCTAAGTTTTATGACCTGGTTATGTCCAGGAACTTAGTTTGAAAACTTAGTTCGCGTTAATTTTTATCAATATCTCGTGCTCTTTAAGAAAAACAACGATCAATCGATTTAAATTAACTTCTACGTTTTATGACCTGGTTATGTCCAGGAACTTAGTTTGAAAACTTAGTTCGCGTTAATTTTTATCAATATCTCGTGCTCTTTAAGAAAAACAACGATCAATCGATTTAAATTAACTTCTAAGTTTTATGACCTTGTTATGTCCAGGAACTTAGTTTGAAAACTTAGTTTGCGTTAATTTTTATCAATATCTCGTGCTCTTTAAGAAAAACAATGATCAATCGATTTAAATTAACTTCTAAGTTCTTAGAACCTGGTTGCATCCAGTGTAGAGCTTAGTTCGCGTTAATCCTTTATCAATATCTCGCGTTTTTTAAGAAAAACAACGATCAATCGATTTGAATTAACTTCTAAGTCTTTAAGGCGACCTGGTTATATCCAGGCACCATATGCCCCCCAAATAACTGGGAATGGGTCTTTCGTGGTTACTTTAGATTACACTTGTAAACATGTACAATCATAAAGGAAAAGTTAATTCTCATTGCTTAATACATAAAAAATGGCCTTTTAGGCCTTACATGGGTGCATTGATAATATCTCTTCAAATGGATGGCGTTCCAAGTTCGTGGGACTGCCCCTCCATCGAGCCGAGCTAATTTGTAAGTTCCTTCTTTAATGACCTCGATGACTTGATATGGCCCTTCCCAGTTCGGTCCCAATACTCCATCTTTGGGATCCTTACCGGCTAAGAAAACCCTCCTGAGGACCAGGTCGCCAATGCTAAAGGCGCGCTTTTTGACTTTTGAGTTGAAATAACGAGTGATTTTTTGCTGGTAATATGCGAGCTGGAGTTGCGAATCTTCTCGTCTTTCATCAACCAAGTCAAGGGAAGCGCAAAGTAGCTCGTGGTTGCGGTCCTGGTCATATGCCTGGATTCTATGCGAAGGTACCTTAATCTCCACGGGGAGGACCGCCTTACTCCCAAAATTCAGGGAGAAAGGAGTATGACCCGTGGGAGTCCGATGCGAGGTCCGGTATGCCCACCGAACCTGGGGGAGCTGTTCTGGCCAGACCCCTTTCGCTCCGTCTAGTCTCTTCTTAAGGCTCACCTTTAGGGTTTTATTGACGGCCTCGACCTGGCCATTTGCCTGAGGATAGGCCACAGACGAGAAGCTTTTCACAATCCCATACCTTTCGCAAAATTCGGTGAATAGGTCACTGTCGAACTGAGTCCCATTGTCGGAAACGATTTTCTTAGGCAGCCCGAATCGGCAGACAATGCGCTTAACCACGAAGTCGAGGACTTTTTTGGAAGTTATTGTTGCCAAAGGTTCTGCCTCAGCCCACTTCGTGAAGTAGTCGATGGCCACCACAGCATATCGGACCCCGCCCTTTCCAGTAGGGAGGGCGCCAACCAAGTCGATTCCCAGACCGCAAATGGCCACGGGGAAGAGATCATCTTCAGCTCGACTGGGGGAGCTCGGGCAATTGTGGAAAACTGCTGGCACTTGTCACATTTCTTGACATATGAGATCGAGTCCTTGGACAGAGTGGGCCAGTAATATCCTTGCCTCAAGACCTTTAGGGCCAAGCTTTGCCCCCCAGTGTGATCCTCGCAAAAGCCCTCGTGCACTTCCTGCAGGATGGCCTTTGCTTCGCCTGGAAGAACACATCGTAGGAGAGGTAGGGAGTGCCCCCCACGCCGGTATAGCACCCCGTCTACCACCGTATACCTTGGGGCCTAGTACAGTACCCGCCGCGCATTATTACGCCCTTCAGGTAGCTTCCCCTCGGCGAGATATTCAAGAACGGGGGTCATCCAGGTCGGCCTGGCGTCGATCATCTCGACCTCCGCCCTGAATTCTTCTATACTTGGTTTCTCCAAGAATTCTACCGGCACTAACCCCAAAGCCTCCGTCTCCCCGGAGGTGGCAAGCTTGGCAAGAGCGTCTGCGTTAGCGTTCTGCTCCTGAGGTATCTGCTCGATTGAACCTCGCCCAAACGCGGATAGCTCAACTTTTACCTTTGAGGGCTGCCACCCTTCCTGTCAGGCCTTGGACGTCTTTGCATGACCTGGGTGAGGGAAGCTCGAGTAATGACCTGATCTTGTTGGGGTTTGCCTCGATTCCTCGGGTATTGATGATGAAACCCAGGAATTTTCCAGATGCGACTCCAAAAGTGCACTTCTGTGGATTAAGCCTCATGCCATACTCCCGTAGTATCTTCAAGCACTCCTCCAGGTTGGAAACATGGTTATCGGTAGTCTTTGACTTAACCAGTATGTCATCCACGTACACTTCCATGTTCTTCCCGATCTGGTTGGTGAACATTCTATTTACTAACCTCTGGTACGTAGCACCGGCGTTCTTCAGCCCGAATGGCATGACCTTGTAACAATAGACGTTAGTCGGGGTCATGAAACTGGTGTGCTCCTGGTTCGCCGGATTCATGGCGATTTGGTTGTAGCCTGAGTACGTGTCCATAAAGGACATGAGCTCGTGCCCCGCTGTGGCATCCACCAATTGGTCAATCCTTGGCAAGGGAAAACAATCTTTGGGGCAGGCTTTATTCAGGTCGGAGAAGTCGATGCAGGTCCTCCATTTCCCGTTGGGCTTCGGGACCAGCACGGGGTTGGCGACCCAAATCGGAAACTTGGCTTCACGGATAAAGCCGCATTTCTTGAGCCGGGCTACTTCTTCCTCTAAGGCTTCAGCCCGAGTTGTTCCCAGGCGCCTCTGCTTCTGGGACTTTGCAGGAACGCTCCTATCCAAATGAAGGGTGTGCATGATGACATTTGGACTGATTCCCACCATGTCCTCGTGTGACCATGCAAACACATCCAGGTTATCCTGCAGAAATTTGATCAGCTCCGCTTTCCTCTTGTCACAGAAGTTTTTCCTGAGCTTGACCGTCCGTGAAGGATTTTGTGGATCGATGTTTATTTCCTCGAGCTCTTCAATAGCGTGGAGCTCGAACTTATCCTCGCCTATTCAGGGGTCAATATCCTCACTTAAGACGATATTTTCCCCTTCGGCGCTCTGAGGTTTTTCAATCTCAGGATCAGCTAAAGGTTCCTGAGATTCCTCTCCTCCACCTTGGATGACCATTGCTAGCTGCCCGGGTTTCGATTTTCCCTTCATGGAAATGTTGTAGCATTCCGTGGCAGTGAGCTGATCACCACGGACCGTGCATATCCCCGTGGAAGAAGGGAATTTCAGCGCGAGGTGGCGAACGGATGTGATGGCCTCAAAAGCTATGAGCGTGGGTCGGCCCAAAATAGCATTGTACGCAGCGGAGCAGTCGATGACTACGAACTCGAGGAGTTTGGAGACTGTCCGAGGGCCTTCTCCTAAGGTGATCACCAGCTCGATAGTCCTTATAGCCACTGATCCTTCTCCCGAAAAACCATACAGCATTATGGAGGTCGCCTTCAGCTCGGCGACAATCAAACCCATCTTCTCCAGCGTGGACCGGAATAGAAGGTTTACCGAGCTCCCATTATCGATCAGCACCCTCCTAACCCTCCGATTAGCGAGCTGCACTGCTACGACCAGAGGGTCGTTATGAGGGAACTAGACATGGCCAGTATCTTCTTCTGTAAAAATGATTGGTTACTTCTCCAATCGCTGTTGCTTTGGCAGACGCTGCTCCGGGATGAACTCTATCCCGTTATGCGCCTTGAGTTCGTTTACGTACCTCTTTTGGGCACCTCTGCTCGTGCCAGCTAAATGCGGACCTCTTGAGATTGTGGATATCTCCCCTCCTACCACTGGAGGGGGGACGTCTTGATCTATCCGAGATCCGGGCTGGCTTATCGGGGCTTCTGGAGCAGGTCGACTTTCTGGGACCCTATTCCGCGCGTACTAAGCTAAGGGGCCGACTCTGATGAGAGTTTCGATCTCATCTTTGAAATGCCTACAATCATCAGTGTTGTGGCCAATGTCGTTGTGGAAACGGCAAAACTTGGAGGTGTCTCTCTTCTCCTTCTGGTGCTTTAACTGCTCCGGCTTCTTCCAGGGGAGGCGAGCAGAATTCGCCAGGAAGCAGGAAGATGTTCTCCCTAGAGTGGGTGAGCTCTGTATAAGTCGTGTAGACCAGCTTAAATTTGTCTACAGACTTATTCTTCTTTGGGCCGTGCTGGTTGCCCTCACCGTTCCCTTTTCTCTTGCCTCCACTGAACTGGTTATTCTTTGTAACGTTCTGGGTCGCAGTCACGACCTCCGTTCCTACTCCAGTGGGCTGCTCAGGGACCTAGCTGGTTCCTGCAGTTGAGGCTTGGGCCTCCTCCAATTTGATCCACTCCTGGGCCCTATTTAGGAACTCGTTCATTGAGCTAACTCCCTTCATTTGTATTTCTTTCTAGAGTCCCCATCCGACGAGGATTCCAGTCCTCAAGGCCATGAGCTTGGAGCTGTCATCTGCGTCTCTGGCCCGAGCAGCGACGTTCGCGAACCTGCTCAGGTAAGCCTTCAAAGGCTCGTTGGGCTGCTGCCTCACGTTAGCCAGAGAGTCGACCTTGACGCGGGCAGCCTGGGAGGCTCGTAATGCCCTTTTGAAGTCAGCAGAGAAAGTTTTCCAGGAGCTGATTGATTGTTTTTTGCTTTGTTTGAACCACTACCTGGCTGGTCCAGTCAGTGTGGAGGGAGATATCAGACACTTCAGCTCAGGGCCAATGTTGTGGGCCATCATCAGGGTGTTGAACATCCCCAGATGATCCGACGGGTCTCCATCTCCGTTGAATTTGGATAGGTGTGGCATACGAAAATCGGGCGGGTAAGTCGTTGCTGCTATGCTGGGGGCGAAGAGCTCAAGCTCGTCCCCCGAATCATACTCATCTTTCTCTTTCTCCGACAGGAGCTTCCTCATCAGCTCCTCCATCTGAGCCAGGCGCTCAAGGGTTTTGTCCTAATTTCCTTGGTTATTCCGGGGCTGCTCGACAGCTCCGGATCCATTGTATACGTTTGGTGGGTTATTACCCCTCCTATCTTGAGATAGGTTATTTGGGGCGTTCCCATCGTTACGCACCTCGGACAGGTCTCCCCCTGAGCGAGCATGGCTACCACCTCCTACTGGTTCCCCCCTATGAGAGTTTAGGCGATCTCGCAGGTCGCCCCCCTGGGTGGTTTGAGGACTTTCTGCCGAGCTTAAATGTTGGCGCATGTCTCCGCCAGAAAGGTCACTCCGGCGACTGCCGGTCCATTAGCTCCCATTAGAGAAGCTCGGAGTCCGCCTCTGGGGGTGAGGATCTGGGCTCCCTCTGGGCGCCCTGCTACGTCGAGAAGGACCTGCGAACGGCGGGTTTCTCCTGCTGTTTCCATAGGCTGGAATATCTCGTATGGGCCGAGGAGGAGACGGATATCTTATTGGAGACAGAGGATGCCTGACCGGAGATGCAATCCTGGTTCCGTCAGGGTGGATCAAGTTAGGTGGGAGCCTTTCAGCCCTGCCAACCTGCGAGTCCCGCACCTGGCGATCTGGACGAGGCGCAAGACGGCTGGTGGGGACGGGCTGGTGCTGTGAGCCCTCCCCAGATCTCCTTCTGGAATTCCCTCGAGCCCTCCTAGGCGCGCTCGAGGCGGGCTGTGAACTGGGAGTTGAAGTTCGGACCGAGCGGCTATACTGTTGCTCAGCTCTAGGCATTCCTTCGAAGTTTGCCTCTCGACGGTGCGATGAGGGAATAGAGTTGGATGCCGGCGGTCTGTTCGAGCGGCTAGGCCTGGATTGATTACCCCGGCGGGACTTATGAGTCTCTCCTTGCCTCTTTCCGACGTTAGCATCGATTGTAAGAGGGGGTAGTCGGGCCAACACCTCCTTAATCTGTTGATTAGCTTTCGCTAGTTGGCTCCTCAGCTGAGCGTTTTCCATTTCTACCGCAGTGTAAAAATCTAGGTTTGGACTAGGTGGCCGGGGCGCCGAACTTCCAGTGTCATCTTGACCCACCGGCTGTTTGCCCGGCCGCTGCCGAACCTCAGGAATTTTTTCACTGGAGATGGCAGCATGATGAGCCTCCTGCCCATCATGTTGTTCCGCCTCGTTACCGTGTCTTGATCGAGTGGTCACCATAGTTGGATGTTTGTGATAGCACCAATCTAACTAGCTCTCAATGAAAGCACCAAATTGTTGACGCGGTTCTTCGCCAACAGGTAATTAAGAAAATAAGAGGAAGGGATTAGTGCTTAACGATGAACCGAAATAGATGAATGATCTTTTGGAAATGGACTGGTGACACAATTATGTTTTTTAGGTGGTTCAAAGGTTAAAATCCTTCTACTCCACTAGTCAATATTATTGCTATATGCTTGGTATTCTTTTACAGGGTATTTCCTTATACAATAGAATCCAACCCTTTGCAACTCCCAGGGTCCCCATATTTATAGGAGAGGGCACCTGGGAGTTGGTAAGAAGGTCATCCCGTGACCTTCTTACCTATCATGTCACTTCTGTGACATTCATGATTAATTCCTAAAACCTGACACATGAAGTGTGGTCTAATCAATAGGTAAGAGGGATAATGGGCCGCACGGCCCAACCCAGTCGTGGGCGCCTGAATACGCACGTTCATGCTGCGTGTCCGAGAAGTCAGGGATATATCAGACACGTGATGTCTGATATATGCACGTTTACCTTGCGTGGTTGACTTTACAAAAGGTCACAGCCTCCAACTCTAGCCCGTACCACGAGCTGGATGCTTCCCTTGACCTGTGGCCTTCAGAGTCCAGACTCAGTCCTTAAGTAATCTTGGTGAACCCTTTGGATACCTGAGCTAACGAGGTAGGACCTGACAACAGCAGCTCCGGTCATGGGGGATCCACGTGGCTGATATGATTTAGGTCGTATCTCAGCTCGCTAATAGCCCGTGGGAAAATTAGGGCGTACAAGGAGTTATTTGGGATGTTAGCATCGTTCAATTTGGAAAAAACTAAAAAATCATATAGGCTGTCAGCCTCACTGGCCGCGGCCAGGACTTTTCAGTGGCCGTGACCACTGGCTTCTGTTCCCCTGGCCGCAGCCACTGAGGCCATTTTCAGCACAAAAAAGTCATTTTTCCAAAACGTTCCAAAATGTCCCAAATCCTTTCCCACATGATTTTGTAACCTCCAAACACCTATTGGGAGTTAAAAACATGTCTCCAACAGCCATATTTCATCATGGCTTTGTGAAATCCAATCTCAAATGTGTAACATATAATATACACATAATTGGGTAATATTTGGGAGTTACAAATTTGTAACTGATTTTGTAACTCCAAAATATGTCACATTTGGGCACGCACATGTGTCTAATTTTTGTGACTCTCAATAATATGTTACAAGGTGTGACAAATCACATTTTGTCACATTATTTAATCTAACATTATATTATATGAAATAATATAACACATACCTCAGGGCCTGGCCTCACTTGGAGACATCTGCATCTGGCCAGATCATAGTACGAAACCTTACTAACGCTCGAGGAGCTTAATTACTCCTCTAATGAATGCCACATGTCCTCTAGTTGAAAACACAGACAACAATGTTAATTTCTACTTAGATGATAATCGTAGCTCTAGGCTTCCCACCCCATACTCTCTCTAATCTCTAAAAAGTTTCGCTATCGTGAGAACCTCACGAAATGTTTGTCCAGCATCAACATGATGTTGATTATGGAAAACATTGAGTTTGTGATAATCAAAGATATTCCTATTTTTCCTATGCAACAATCATCAAATCCTTCATAGAGGAATGTTGGGGTAGACTAAGAAAAGGAAAGAAGGCTAATACTACCAAAATGCTCAAGGAGAAGCTGCCTTAAACTTCTTCTTTGAAGAGCAAATGAGGAAGAAATTCAAAAAAAAAAGAACAAGAAGACCACTAGCAAGGCACCAAATGCTGCAAAGCATCATGGAGCAAGGTCTGATTATAAGTACACTAAAGGGGAGTGTTTCCAACTACAAGGAGATTGAGAATTGGGAAAAGATTGCCCAGTACTCAAGGCATATGAAACCCAAGACAATGAAATATTTATCTTGGATGCATGCGATTTTAGAGGATGATTCTTCGATTTCAGATCGCTGAATCAAGATCTACTAAATATGCATGTACTTGTTTACACCTTTTTAGCATTAGGAAAGTCATGAAGGATAAAAAAACCAAAGCTTGGAATCCATCAAGGGTTGTTCATATCAAACAAGGAAAAAGGATAAGCTTGAATTAATTTTGGAAATAAATATATTATTTTAAGACAATGTTTATTTTATTATGATTTTTAATGGAAATTTTAATTTCATTTTTTCTTATTACATCAACAACAATTTGTAGTTATTTTCATAAGTAATAAAATCATATTTCGTTAAATGGATGTGAATTGTGGGGTGGATGTATGGAAAACGGGTTATACCTATTGCAACCAAACGAACCCTATGTACTAAATAATGAGTTGTTTAAGATAGCTAAATTTGGGACCATTAAACGACAGAAGGTCAATAAAGTTATAAATGACGTACCTTTGGCATCTTCACTTTGGTCATATTTACTATGATAGGATTCAAATACTAACAAGGTTAGGCCTTTGAGGAAACTCACCTAAGGTGACCTGCCTGTTGTGAATCTAATCTTGATGGAAAAATGACAAAGCGTCCATTCTCTATGATAGGAGAAAGGGCCAAAGAACCACTAGGGGTAGTATATTCAAATGTCTGGGGACAAAAGAATGTTCAAGCGAGGGGTTGTTATGAGTGTTTTATCACATTCATTGACGATTGCTCTAGAGAATCACGTAAGTACATAAAGCATAGGAATTCTGAGAATTTGTTAAGAAGTTCAAAGAATTCATTTTCATGGCTTTAAAACCATATTAGGTAAAATGTTAAAGATCTTGCGACCTGATTGGGGTGGAGGATATTTGGATAATCAGAATTAAGATCATTTAGTTGAACTTGGAGAATTATCTAAAGCAACTGCTCCAAGGACTCCGCAACAGAATGGTGTTGCTGAGCGGCATGAATTGCGCGTTTATAAAAATGTGTGTTCTATGATAAGCTATTCAACTCTACTGACTTTTTACCCAAAAATTTTCTAGAGACATACTATGTAACATCCCAAATTACCTAATAAGGCTTAAGGCCTTGATTAGGGGGCCAAGATAAAAAATTATGTGTTTATGTGATATACATGCGTATCATTATATTATTATGTGAGTTATATTATAATATGGCTATATATGCATGTTTAGGTGTATTAAATATGCATGTGGGCTCGTTTCTGATCAAAAGGGGCAATTTTCGTAATTTGGCCCTTTACGAGTATATGTGTGAGACCACAATATTATGTGGATATATTTGGGTTACTCGACACGAGGCGATCCTAGGAAGCAAGCTAGTAGGAAAGTCACAACGGGGATCAAATACCAGACTTGGGTTGATCCTAGGGGTAATTTGGTAATTTTGTACATTACCGGGATTGATCGGGTAATGGGAAATTATTTAAGGATATTGGAAGTAATGAGAATTATAGGGCATTAATTATGATTAATGGGATATGTGGCAAATGACTAATTTACCCTTGAGAGATTAAGAGGGCAAAGCTTAGGCAAAAAGGGCACTTGGGTCATTTTGGGCAATAAGTAGTGACTTAGTCACTAAAACCCTGAGCTGTAGGAAACCCCAAAACAGAGCATCACTCACAACTCTCTCTTTCTCTCACTCAGTTTTCTCTCTCTCTCTCTCTCTAGTCTTGGGGAATTTTCTTGGATTTTTGGGGTTGAAGCTAAGGGAATTCAAGGCTTGGCTTTGGGATTGGGTTAGTTGTAGCTAGGAGGATACAAATCACAACTGAGGCAAACTCTAATCCATGTTTTGATTCATTTCTGTTTTTGGTTTAGGTGCTCTTGAGCTTTGAGGTTCAAGGTACTGGGTTAGAGATTTGGTGGAGATTTTGAGTGAGTTAAGCTTGGGTTTTGATGGTGTTAATGTGCTGATCATGTTTGGAGGCTTGAATTATAATTTGGGGATTCATTTGGGTTGGATTTTGGGTGAAATTGGCTGAGGAAAACAGGGGAAATTCTGGGTTCGTAGGGTCATGCCGCGACCCTGTTCATGGGGCGCCGCGACCCATGTGAACCCAGGGCGCAAGGGCTCTATTTGGAGTAGGCGCGCCGCAACCCTCAGGGTCAAGTCGCGGCTCGTGTCTGTAGTGCACCAAATTTTTATTTTTGCGTTTTATTTTATTTTGTTAAGTGTTGTGAATTATTTTATTTAATTGATTGTTTGTTTAAATTAATTGTTATAATTGTTTGGTAGAATTTTGTGAATTTAATTGTTAATATTATTTATTTATTTTTAAATGTGATTAATTAAATTTTGGTTGAATGCACTAAGGTGCATGATAGGTAGAGATGCACCTTAGTATTTGAGTGTGTGCATATGCATGTGTGCATGCAATAGTTTTCTACACATTAATTTCCTTTTATTGGTCTATTTTTTTATATTTAATTAAGGGATTTAAAACGAAAAATAAAAAGAAAGGAAAATAAAGAGGCTTGTGTTCACACAAGAAAAATATTGGGAAACAAATGGTGAGAAAGGATAGACTTGTCATTTTTGAATTCCCGTAACCTTAGACCCAGCCTCAGTGAAATAGGTATAACTTGGGCTGTGGATATCCGATTTAGACACAATTGATACCGTTAGAAATCTAATGAAATTATCTACATTTTTTGTGAATATTATTTTTCCTAAAACGCAACAGAAACTGGTCAAAACCCAGTCCCAAGTCTCAGCACCCTAGAGTTACGAGAATAGCATTATTTCCTTTATTAGCCATGGACAGCCAAGAAAGACAAGAGAGGAATTAGCGTGCTGTCAATTATAAAAGGGAATGACTATAATTATTTTGGGTAAGGATAATGTTGATATTTTTCTATTAATTATCATTTTTATTATAATTGATTTTAGGCTTAATTAGAAGAAATAGTTTGGGAAACTTACCCATTTCCCATTAGGCTATTATTGGCTAGGATTAGATAAAAGGGGAGAAAGGAAATAGAGAGCCATTATGCTCCTTGGGCTGGCATGCAAGAGAGAGAGAGAGAGAGTGAGAGCACGAGAACTAGAGAGAGAGAGAAGAAGAACGTGAATGAGAAGAGAATGATAAGAAAGAAGAGGCCAAGGCTAGGGATCCTAAGGTATGGGTTAAGGTTCATAGCATTACATTTTGTCTCCTCTACATCTTGATTCTAAGCAAGGAAAAATTATGGTAATGATAGGTTTGGATTTTGTTGCAAGAGGATTGGAGGCTACTATTCGAAATCCCTAGGGTAAGTATTTGGGTTCATAGTGATGTTAATTTCTACCTCTTCTTGAATCTAAGATCATTTTTTTTTTTTCTTCATGTGGGTTTCGAAACCCTAGGCTTGAACAAGTGGTGGCCATAGTTTGGGTTATTGTCACTATTGTCCTTGAGTTCTAGCAAGAGAGGTAATGGGAACCTTTTTGTCTTATGGTTATTATTTTTATCTTTGGTTTCTTGTGGTTTGGAGAATATTGTTTGAGAATGGTGATTCATTGTTTTGGTCTCCTTTGATATATTAGATGATTAATATTATCGAAATGTGGTGTTGATGATATGTTTAAAGATCTTTTATGATTTGATGATGGGCATGTTTCGGCTTAAAGACTTTATGTGAAAATATACAAAGATTTTAAATTGTGATCTATAAAAATGATGATGAATATCTCTTTTAAAAATAACATGAAAGGATTTGATTATTTTGGCTATGGAGATTTCGGCCTAAATGTGATATTCAAAAGCATGATGGTTATTTTTATTATGTTTTATGTCAATGAAAATCTTAGAATCATGATAGGTTGTTGTAAGATTTTAAAAGGATACATATTGGTTTTATTTCTTTTAGAATACTTGCATGGTAGTAATATTACAAGAGTATATTTAGACAAGAACAAAGATGATTATTTGTTTATGACTTGTGAGTAAGTTTCAAAGTGGTTGATGAATTATTGTATGCTAATGGTAAATATTAAAATCATTAAAAAAAAAAGGTATAGAAACATGCTAGGGTTTGAGTTGGAACATTGTTATTAAATATGTATGAATTTTGTGAAATATGATGAAAAGAATTTAATTTTATGATTATTGTACTTGCTGATTTTGTGTATAAAAGGTGTCAAAATGATGAGAAAAATATTTTTGAATGTTTAAGTAAGTTTTGCAAGTGCTTTGATGATTTATGAAGTCAATGTGAGATTTCAAGAGGCCTTGAAATGATAATTTTGCACAATTAATTTCCTACAGATTTTTTCTTTATTTTTGAGAAAATATTGAGTTTTAAACATAAAAATTGTGATTTTGAGAATATAGTTAGTTGCTGGAATTTTTAATAAAAATGTGAAGTTGTGTTTTTAAATAAAGGAATTTTATGTATTTGTTGAAATAAATCAATACCCTAAACTATGAAATTAATTAAAGTGGGGTTTTTAATACAACCCGGAAAGTTCATTTTAATAGATGTGATTTTTCTTTATTCCAACTAAGAAAAATGTTGAGATTAATTCATTTGTGATTTTTTTAAATAATTAAAAGGTGTCTGAAAGTTTAATTCAATAAGTTTAAAATAATTATTTGATTATCACATATGAATTTATATTACATAAAATTTAGTCTTAAAATAATTCAAGCAAAATATAGATTTCCCACACTTAAAATTTATATTTTTCTCACATCAATTATGTAATTCTATTAATTTAAATTAAATTATTATCTTCTAAGGAAACATGATAATTATAAGTATTTTAAATAATTTCAAGCCTTTGTTATTACTCTGTAATTTGAAAATAATAAATGAATTTATTATATATATATATATATTTTTAAATGGCTACATAAATTGTTTTTATGAAATAAAAATAATGTCTTGAGAGATTTAATCAACCTAGTAATTTTAAGAAGATAAATAATGGTAAACAAAGCATGTTATAAGTTTATTATTTTGAAAACGATAGAAGTAAGACGCGTGGGATTATCGTTTTAAACGCCACATTTACGCAACATTCCCACGTATGCATATCGCATGCAAATTCACTTTTACGTTCAAGAATATGTCTATTATGCAACCATGTAGGTTTTATAGAAAGATCATGCATGCAATATAGGTAAAATGTGCATTATTCTTTTATGACCTTATGTGTAATTATGCATTCTTATATGTTGTGAGTAACTCTCACCATGTGTGCATGGCCCATGCACACATGAGTTATATGAGTGGGCAAAATAGAGATTATGTGAAGCTAAGGAATGTTATTTTGATTATGGTATAGGCTCGTTGAGAAGTTGTCATTTTACTTAGCTTGGACCTAAGGTAAGGAAGTTAGATAAAATTTATGATTATTTATGTTATGAATTGTAAGACTGTTTGTATGAATGAAAATGTTATGAATTATGAAATGCTATAATGTGATGATATGTTGGCTTGTATCAATGTTGTATGATATGAATGGATGTTAGCGTGATGAACGTGACACATCAAATAAAGAGGTTGCTAAGGATATGAAGACGTAACCGAGTTATATGTAATGGTTGTTAGCGTGTTGAATGCGACACAATAAAGAGGTTACAAAGGATATGAAGACGTAACTCGAGTTACTAAGGATATAAAGATGTAACTCCAAGGGTGGACGCGCCGAGGTTATTCAAGGACCAGAGATCCTGTTTGCCTCAAAGGGTGACATGGACAAGTTAGCGGGCCATGTTCACAACGAAATGTTTATGATGATGTTATGGTGTTTATGTTATGATGATGTTATGACGTTTATGTTATGATGATGATCTTAATGTTGACGTGATTATGATAATGACACCATTATGACGATGATGCTATGATGTATGAAGATGGATGAATGTGTTTGTAAATTGTTGTATCTTACTTGTTTGTTTGTACTTCCTTACTGGGCTTTTAGATCACCCCCCTTACCTTCCCTTCCAGGTAGCAAATAGGTTTTCTCTATGGCACGCGTGGTGATGTGGGGAGTTCTGTTGTCCTGGTGTGTATGGCGTGGGGACATCATATGGACGAGAAAACGATCAGTTTAAAATGTCATTTTTCTTTTAATAATGTTATGTTTAATGGGAATTTTTAAACTTGTCAGTGGGACTTGAACTTTTGGTTGTTTTAGAACTTTGCATAAAAAATTGATATTTTTCTTTTTAAACTATTGAGCCCAACTTGCATGTTTTTAGCAAGACCCCTCTGAAATCTTTATAATAAGTGGTTTGCTCTTATAAACGAATGAATATGTGAATGTTTTACAAAGCACTAAAATAGGGCATTTTTACAGTGTCCCTGGGCAAAGGCAGGGGAAGCCTCAGATTGGAGGCGCGCTGTGACCCTCAGGGTCAAGTCGCGACCCGCATAGGTAGTTCTAGCCAAGTTGGGTTTTGAGTGACGGGAACTTAAACCTAAGGGCTCGGTATCGATCCTACCACCCGGTTTAGTAGAGTTCAATGTCTCGGAGGCTAGGACTTGGTCTGGAAGCCTTTATTTGGTCATTATTGATGGGATTCTATATTATTGTTGTGACTAGGTTAACGCTAGGGGCTCGGAACTGGATCGTGCTCGAGGTTCGTTCATTCTTAACCCTGTAGGGACCAAAGGTAAGAAAACTGCACCCATTATGTGATACATGTGATTATGGCTTGGCCCAGATTATTAAATATGGATAAGAATAAGGATCAGGCTCCTGAGAGTGAGCATGATTATGATTATGCATGTGATTGTTGATTAAGCATGTTGAATGCTCTGTATCTGGATATTTGATATATGATATATGCTTGTCTGCATTATCTAATTGAGAAAGACTTGACTTATGAGTCAAGGATGGCAATAGCGTTGAGCGCTGGTCGAAAATAATTGACTTATAAGCCAAGGGTAGAAATAGTGCGCTGAACGCTGGTAGTTTTGGTTAGGCTAATTAGGAGCGCATCATATGCTTGTCCGACCTAATGGTCGTGGGAAGGTCAGCACCAGGTACGTTGGGCTAGCTCCAAGGCTGGTTATACAAAGGATAGGGCAATGGGCCCCGGGGTGACTTATTAGTCCCATATCCTTGGGCTGGGCCCTGGACTTGACTTATAAGTCAAGAACGGCATTAACGCACTGACCGCTGGTTGATATGGTTACGCCTAATCAGGAGTGCATCATACGCTTGTTTGACCTAATGGTTGTGGAAAACTCAGTGCCAGGTACGCTGGGCCAGCCAAGGCTGGTTATATAGAGGATAGGGAAAAGGTCCCAGGGGTGACTCATTACTCCCATTTCCTAGGGCGCTGAGCCCCAGTATGATTCATTATTCATGTATTTAGGGTGCTGAGCCCCAATATGATTCATTAATCATGTATTTTGGGCAACGGGCCCTAGTTTGATTCATTAATCATTTAATTAGGGCAGTTGGCCCCATTTGACGCTGTAGTCATTTATATGAATAGTCTGCATGCATGAGTATGATTATTACTGCTAGGCATGCTTATTATGATTTGGTAAAATGTTATTAACTGCTTATGAGCATGATTAAGTTTTCTTGTTGAGCCTTGGCTCATGGGTGCTATGTAGTGCAGGTAAGGGGAAACGGAAGTTGGACCATCCATGAGTTGGAGAGCTTTGGTGATGATGTGTACATATGCAGCCGCTCGACCACCACGGTCGTGGTTTCTTAGAAGAGCTAGGGTCAAACCATATTTTGCCGCTTAGGTTGGCTGGTTGTAACTTTTTAATTGTAATAAACATTTTCAAATCTTAGTTTGGGATCCCATGTATGGAAGTAAACGTTTTAGTGAAACAGTTATACTTTTTGACCAAATTTTTTAACCCTAAACCATTAATCATGTTTAGTTGCACGATTATGGACAAATGACTCGTTTAGCGAGTCTAACACTATTTAAAATACATAGTGTAACAATCCTTGATTAGGAGGACGTTACATACTACCTAGACTGCATGTGACACTTTTTAAATGTTGTGTTATCTTAAAGTTACCTCCAAGACACCACTAGAATTATGGAATGGTCGTGAACCTGGTTTACATTATTATGGAATTTAGGGGTGTCTTGCTTATGTCCAGAGGAAAAAGGTAGGAAAGCTAGAACAGTGAACTGATGTTTGCTTGTTTGTTGGCTATCCTAAAGGTACTCAGTGTGGTTTGTTTTATATTCCAATAGACAAGAAAGTGTTTGGCTCTACAAACACTACTTTTATGGCTAACGACTATATAATGAATTTCAAGCCTCGTAGCAAAATAGTATTAGATGGAAAAATGATAAACTATTGTTCCATCCTCATCGACCCAAGTCGATGAAAACAAGGTAGATTTTGAAACCACTAATCCAAGTCAGAAGGTTATGATGCCTCGTCATAGTGGGAGGGTTTCTTGGAACCCAGTACCTATGAGATGGATAATGAAACCCACAAGTTGGTTGAGGACACAAGTTATAATGATCTATTGGCCTTTAAACAGGAAATTGGTAAGTCTGAAAGGGATCTTTGACTCGAAGCCAAGTACCAGGAAATGGAGTCTAAGTACTCTAAATTTGTTTGAGATTTTGTAGATGTGCCATTGGACTTTAGGCCCATGGGGTGTAAGTGGATCTATAAGAAGAAGAGAGGAGCTGATGGAAAGGTCGAGACATTTAAGGCTTGACTCATGGCAGAGAGAGAAAATTGACTTAGAAAAAACTTTTGTCTGGTAGCCATGTTAAAATTCATTTAGTATACTCTTATCCATAACCACAACTCTTGATTAAGAGATAAGACAAATGGATATCAAAGAAGCATTTTTAATGGCTATCTTGATGAGACCATAAACATGGATCAATAAGTAGGATTTAATGTAGATGGATAGGAAAGTCAGCAAGCTAAGTAAGTCTATCTATGGACTTAAACAAGATTCGCGCTCCTGGAACTTAAGGTTAAATGGAAACATTAAGACCTGTGGTTTTGAACAAAATGTAGTTGAGCCTTGTGTTTAACCAACTCAGGGAAAAAGACATTGTGGTGTTCTTAATACTTTATTTAGATGATATCTTACTCATTGGAAACAACGTCAAGAAATTATCAAACATAAAGAACTAGCTGGAAACGAATTCCATATTTCATTGAAGCAAGTCATGTTCTTGGTATCCGGATCATCAAGGATAGAAAGAACTTAATTTTGGCTCTAACTCAAGCGACCTGTTTAAGTGAGGTGCTTGGGCATTACTCTGTAACAAATTCCGAGAAAGGATGTTTAGTGTCTTGACATGAAATTTATTTTTCTAAGCAACAGTCTCCACAGACTCCTCAAGAGAAAGAAAAGATGTAATGAATTACTTATGCAGTTGTAATTAGAAGTCTAATGCATGTTATGTCGTGTGCTGTGACTGGAGATCTGCTATGCAGTGGGAGTGGTGAGCAAGTGCCAGTAAAACCTTGGAAATGAACAATAGATGGAGGTCAGTATCTTTGATGGACTAGAGACTATATGTTAGTCTTTTTTGGTGGACACAGATTCATATTTTAGAATGATGTTGATGACAGGATGTCTACTTCTGAAAAATGTGTTTACTCTTGCGGGTGGAGCTATGATTTGGAGAAGCGATAGGTTGCCTGCCATCTCAGTAGTTGTGATTTGGAGAAGCGTTAGGCTATCTTCCATTTCAGAATCCACCTTGGAGACTGAGTACATAGTTCGTCTATGGCGGCTAAGAAAATAGTCAGGTTGAGAAATTTTTATATGGATTTCCATGTTATTCCAAAAATGGATAAACCACTCATTTTTTCTAGTAATAGTAATGAGGCAATAACGAATTTGAAAGGATCTCGAAGCCACAAAATAGCAAAACATATAGAGAGAAAGTACCACATCAACGGAGATGTGTGGCGAATGCGTGATGTGAAGCATGTAGAATGAATGTAGAAGGCAATCTTTCATATCCCTTTACAAAGATATAAGCTCAGAGCATAATTATGAAGCATGTAGAATGAATGGTTTTGAGAAACATATCCCTTTTTTTTTAAAAGGGCTAGTGGGAGTTTGTTGGGTTTTATTCCCTTATAAAACCATGTTGGACATGTAACACAATTTTCTATTGTCAATAAAAGTTGTAGAAATCATTTAATTTGACAATCGTGTTGCTTGCTTGTTTTATTACATGATTATTGGATTAATACAAACATTTATAAAATCCTGAAAAGATGGATAGTTACAATTATAATGATTAGGTCACAGTAGATTATAGTTGTAATTATATGTTCAAAATAACGAGTCCTAAGATTAGATCAGTGTATTGGATTTTCATTGATTAGACAATCTACGATATGATCTACTTACACATTTGGGGTGTGATGTCTTGTCGAAGGCATTGACAAAGTAGATAAGATCTGGTGTATTTGGTTACATTGGACTAGGACCGATAATGATTATTGATAGTTAAATAAGTATCATTGTTATCAAATCTAATCAATGTCACAACGTTGAATATAGGTCAAGTCGATCTTAATTCTGCGTGATAATATTCTGCTAATTATATTATTTAAATCTTTTGACTTGTTCATTACCAGCTTACCCTACAGTCTAGCCCATACTTACATCTTGGAGATTTAGTAGAGTGGGAGTATTATTCATAGATAGAAAATCTATAACTTCTGTATGAGAAGTGAAAAGATGATTTCCTTAATTGCCACTACTAGAAATATAGGTTTTTACTTCGGTTTTTATAGTGAGCATACAAAAAAAGCGAAGTAAAAACCTTTTCAAACTCTTTTACTTCGCTTTTGAAATTGGCGCTCTGAAAAAAATTACATACTACTTCGCTTTTTTAAAAAAACGAAGTGAAAAATTCATAGTGGAGAGGGCCGTGTTTGGTTGCACAAGCCCTTATATTATGTTTAAAGATAGTAAAAATGCAAAAAAATGGCCAAGCCAAACGCGGCCCTTGTACACTTTTAACTTCGGTTTTTAGGTAAAAACCGAAGTAGAAAGTGCACCTTCCACTTCGGTTTTTACTTAAAAACCGAAGTTAAAAGTGCACAAGGTCATATCACTTACGGACCTTTAACTTCAGTTTTTAGGTAAAAACCGAAGTAAAAAGGCTTTATAACCCCTTCCCTAGACCCGAACGGTCATCTTCCTCAAACCCTCTCTACCCTCTGTGCAAAAAAAACCCCCAAAACCTCCATTAACCACCGTGAGCCAACACCCATTTTGATTCTCCAAACCTTTTTTTTTTGTTTTTTCTTTATTTCTTGCAACATTTCTACCCTATAAACCGAAATATAGTCCAAAAATCTTTTTTTTTTTTTTTTTTTAGAGAAAAAAAAGCATTTGGCCGTGGGTATTTTCTCCATTTGAAAGTGGTGTTTCTTACCGGATTTTGACTGGATTTTTGTCATTGCAAGGGGATTTTGAGCTTCAAAACAGGTATAGATTACTAAAATGTGGTTTTGATGATAATTTTTTATTTTTCTATGTTTTTTTTATTTTTTTTATTATTCCGAATTTAAAATTAATATAATTAATATTTTATTAATTTTTATAATTATTTGTTTATTTTGTTAGGTTAAATAATGTGATAAAAATTAGGTTTATTATAAATATATATATATGTATATTAGTTAATTTTAGAAATTTTGACAATAGATAAATTTGTTTTTTAAATATTTGAAAAAAAATAAATAGCTTGAAGATGATCAAAGTGTTGTTCATTAGTTTCATTAACTAGTTTGATTTTTTTTTATTTATTGGTTTGATAATTAATTATGTAATGTTTTAGTGGGGTCGTTGATTGGTGAACTTTGTTGTTCATTTCGGGTGCATTGAAGATTAATATTGAAGGCTAGTTATTTTTTTATTTATATTACTACAAGATTTATGTATAAAGATAAGGCTAATGTAATCATGCATATTAGATTTAGTGAAAGTTATGTTTGAAAATTAGTGAAGTAGGTTCTGGGAAATTTGCGTGCTGTGGTGATATAAGGATGGATTGATTTATGCTTGATTATTTTGTTTGTTTGTGTTGTTGTTATAGGAAATTTTGAAATTGCGGTATGCTATAGAAACAGAGGATACTCTGCCGAATTTTTAAAAAAATTTATAAGACTATAATCTAATAATGATAGATTCATCTGTGCTTGATTATTGTGTTTGTTTTAAATGGTTTTATAGGTAATTTGTAAATTACGGTATGCTATAGAAACAGAGGATACTCTGTCGAATTTTTTAAAAAATTTATAAGACTAGAACCTAATAATGATGGATTCATATATGCTTGATTATTGTGTTTGTTTGTATTGATTTTATAGGTAATTATGAAATTACGGTATGCTATAGAAACAGAGGATACTCTGTCGACTTTTTTAAAAAATTTATAAGACTAGAACCTAATATAAGTTTTTTTCTAACTTATTAGGAATTGAATATTGTTATTAGTATGGATAAATCATGGATGCTTGAGAGGAGAGAAACATCACAATTTCAAGATGGATTCAACAAATTTTTAGAGTTTTGCCTAAAGAATTGTAGTGATCCACAAAAAATTCGTTGTCCTTGTATCGATTGTGGTAATGGAGTAAAGGGGAATATTACCATGATAAAGGATCATGTATTTTGTCGGGGATTTGATATGAGTTATAGTAAATGGTATTGGCATGGAGAATTATTAAATGATGACCCATATCCATTAGGTAGGCAAGGTGTAGATGATTTTGAGAGTAATGATTTTGATGATCATCCCATAGAATTGCTTGATGAAGCACAAGAAGAGTTTTTTCATAATCCAGAAAAATTTCATAGTATGGTTAGAGATGCAGACAGACAATTGTTCAGTGGTTGTAATAAACTAAGATTGCCCACAATGGTTAAATTTTATAACATAAAAGCAGAAAATGGAGTTAGTGATAAGTGTTTCAGTCAATTTTTAGCTGCTTTCAAGGAAATTTTGCCGCTAGAAAATTGTTTTCCGGAGTCTACATATGAAGTAAAGAAAACATTAAGTTTGATAGGGTTGAAGTATGAGAAGATTCATGCATGTCCGAATGATTGTATTTTATATCGTAAGGAGTATGCAGACATGAACGCTTGCCCAGAATGTGGTTTATCACGGTACAAACCTAACAAAAGTAAGGAGATTAGGAAACTTATTCCTCAGAAAGTGCTATGGTACTTACCTTTGATTTCGTGGCTGAAGCGATTATATCGAAGTGCAGAACACTCTAAGAACTTAATATGGCACGAGACTGGACGAGTGAAAGATGGTAAACTCCGGCATCCTGCAGATTCACAGGCCTGGAAGAAGGTAGATTATATCAATCCAGAATTCAAAAATGAACCAAGACATCTTCGTCTTGGTTTAGCTGCTGATGGAGTAAACCTGCATAGATCTCTTAGTAGTAGGCATAGTTCATGGCCTGTCTTCCTGGTTATGTACAATCTTCCTCCTTGGTTGGTGATGAAAAGGAAGTTCATGATGCTTTCATTAATGATTTCAGGCCCAAAACAACTAGGACATGATATCGATGTTTACTTGGCACCATTAATTGATGATTTGAAAGAGTTGTATGAAAATGGTGTTGAGGCATATGATGGTTTTAAAAAAGAAGTGTTTAATTTGAAAGCGGTGTTGTTATGGACTGTTAATGATTTTCCAGCATATGGTAACCTATCAGGTTTAAGCACAAAAGGTTACCAAGCTTGTCCAATTTGTTGCACCAACACAAGGGCCCGTCGCTTGTCAAATGGACGCAAAATGTGTTATATGGGTCATAGACGATATTTGCATTTAAGTCATCCTGACAGAAATAAAAAAAAAACATTTGACGGTACTGTGGAACGAGACATTGCTCCTTTGCCATTGTCAGGTGAGCAAATTCTTAAGGAAGTATAAAAAGTTGACTTTAGGTATGGGAAGAAGAATAAAAACAAAAAAGTCAATGGATGTTTTCAAAGAAAATCAATTTTCTTTCAACTTCCTTACTGGAAAGATTTACTCGTTAGACATTGCTTGGATGTCATGCACATAGAAAAAAATATATGTGAAAGTATAATCGGTACATTACTTGATATCCCAGGTAAAACCAAAGATGGTTTGTCTAGTCGTTTAGATCTTGTTGAAATGGGTATAAGACACCGCTTGGCACCTGAAGAAAAAGGGGCTCGCACATATTTGCCTCCTGCTTGTTTTACATTGTCTAAAGAAGAGAAGCAAGCCGTATGTCAATCATTAGCAGGGATGAAAGTGCCTGATGGTTACTCATCGAATGTTCGAAACTTGGTGTCTATGGAAGATTTGAAGTTAATTGGAATGAAATCACATGATTGTCATATATTAATGCAACAATTACTTCCAATTGCCATTCGGTCAGTTTTACCAAAAAGAGTTAGAGATAGTGTGACAAGTGTGTGCATCTTCTTTAATCAACTATGCGGAAAAGAATTGGAAATGAAGAAGTTGAATGCATTGCATGATGAAATAGTTGAAACTTTATGCAAGCTTGAAAAATATTTTCCACCATCATTTTTTGACATCATGATACATTTATTTGATGGTCCATTTAGTAAGAGAAGCCAAGTTGTGTGGGCCAGTTTGGGCAAGATGGATGTATCCATTTGAAAGGAATACGAAGGTGTTGAAAGGATATGTACGTAATCACCATCACCCTGAAGCTTGTATGGTTGAGTGTTATTTAGCAGAAGAAGCTGTGGAATTTTGTTCAGAGTACATGGTTGGAATCGACACAATCGGAATTAGCAAACCACGGAATAACTCTGATGGAGTTGATAGAGGATTACGAGGGAAAGGAACAGTAGTGACCATATCTCGTGCAGAATTAGATCAAGCTCATTTAGTTGTGTTGGAAAACAATCCCGAAGTTCAACCATATATAACGTAAGTTATAGATTTAATAAACATTATGCTCATTTTTATGTATAATTGAAATTTTAATATGTTGTACTTTGTATTGTAGTGAGCACATGGAGTTATTACAATCAATGATTCCCAACAAGGTTAAAAATAAACAGAAATGGATTATAGATGAGCATAATAAAACATTTAGTCGATGGTTGAAAAATATTATTCTAGCAAGGTTGGGAGAAGAAAACCATGGAGTGTCGACAGAGTTAAAACGCATATCATTTGGACCAAGTGTTCATGTAATAAAGCACAATGCTTACATTGTTGGAGGAAAAAGATTTCACACAAAGTCACGAGATGATGCTCGAATGGTTCAAAATAGTGGAGTAAGTATTGTGGCAGAAGCAGTGCATTTTGCTAGTGCAAAAGACAATAATCCAGTTGCTGGTACTATGACATATTATGGGGTTGTTGAAGAAATATGGGAGCTTGATTATTCCTTATTTCAAATTCCTCTACTCAAGTGTTCTTGGGTGGACAACAATGTTGGGGTTAGAATTGATGAACTTGGATTCACTTTGGTTGATTTAAGTAAGAAAGGTCACAAGAATGATCCTTTCATCATGGCTACCCAAGCAAAACAAGTGTTTTACATAACTGATCCTGCTAATGATAAATGGTCAGTTGTTTTACGAACCCCGGAAATGCAGTTTATAGAAGATGAAAATGACGAAGAAAACGATGATTTGTTTCATGACAATTTTATTGTTGGACAACCAATACATGAGCAAGTTGAGAAAATCCATGATTTCCATGAAGATGATGATGATGATGATGGGGAATACATTAGAAATGATATTAGAGACGGAATATGGGTAGATTGTGGATCAACCAAGAAAAGAAAAAAGAAAAGAAAATGTGTCCAGTGAGTAATGTATTCATTTTTATGTTAAATATGTATTTATTTGTGTCATAATTGTAACGTTAATTCTTGTTTATGTGCAGATGACAATTTCTGAAGGGGAGAACACACCAAATAGGCGAGGCCCAACAAAGAAGAACAATATCAATAATCAAAAAGCTAAGGGAATAAAGAGAAATATTCAGTTTAATGATAAAGGTCAACCTATAGGGAAAGCATATAGTGAGATGCAATCGTACCTTGGAGTTAAAACTAGGAGAACGGTCTCTCTCAATTATAAGGATTGGAGACAAGTCCCACAAGAATTGAAGAATAGAATATGGGAGGATGTATATGTAAGAAAATATTTTAATTACTTTAATATATTGATCATTTTCATGAATTACTTTGCATTTCATTAATCATTTTCTTTCTATTTCAGGGTGCCTTTAACATTCCAGAAAATTGGAAACCAGAATTAATGAAAAGTGCGGGAAGAATGATGAGAGATTTTAAGACCAACATCACTAGTGACTACATCTACCCTTTGGCAGAAGACGGTCTGATAGATGAACTCCAAATCCTTCCTAAGAAATATCCAGAACTTGACCTAGAAGATTGGAGGACATTTGTTAGCCACCGTTTATCTCCTGAGTTTATGGTACTATTATGTATATCTATTATGTATATGATTTATTAGTTTTGAAATACTAATAATTGCTTAAAAACTTATTGTTACCTATTTAATCTAGGCTTTGCGGGAAGCACAACGTGAAAGAGCTCTCAAATATACTTCGAGGCATCGTACATCTCATAGAGGGCTTGCCAATGTTAGAGAGGACCTGGTAAGTAATTCGCATCACTATTTTATAACTGTCAACCTGTTATGAAGAATATTGCACTCACCAACTTTAATTAATTGTTGTATGTTGTAGAAAACTAAACTAGGTGTGGCAGATGTAGAACGGTACCAAGTTTGGATAAGAGCACGAGAAAAGAAGAAGGTTCTTGTCACAGATTTGGACAAACAAATTGAAGCAAGAATTGTAAGTGGTTTCAAGCAAGTATTTTAAAGTAATTTAGGAATGATAAAGTTCTTATAAGTCACTAATATAAGTGACCACTGGTTTGTTCCACAGAATGAGCTGAAAGAAAAAGTTAGTAGTGGAGAAATCATTGCAAAGGGTCGGAATGACATATTAACGCAAGCTTTAGGGACACCTGAGCACCCAGGGCATGTTAGAGCACTTGGGTATGATATTATTTTTTATTTGTTGCATTTAACTTAATTCTATAATATTTTAGTTTTAAAATAAATTTGGTTGATTATTGTAGATCGTTTGTGAAGATTTCGTCCGTCTTTGGAAGAAAACCAAAAATAGCAACAGAAATGGCTGATGTTGTTAGTAAGAAAGATGCAGAAATTGCGAGACTCAGAGCAGAACTTAAAGCTTTAGAGGAGGAAAAAGCTAAACAAGCAGGTGGAATAGATGATATGGATGAACACGACAATGATGATGAGCAGAACGACGAAGAATACCACACACCGTACATGCAGGATGACACACCGTACATGCAGGATGTGTTACTTTGTTCGGATAATATTCATAATGTGGTGGCAGAGGGTGTTATCATTGATGGGGTGGGTCCACTGACTATTCATGGTGTTCAACTGACAGACGAATACGCAAGGGTGCGAGTCACCAAAATGTTACAAGAGGATGCTGAAATCCCATGTTCTGTTGGGGAGATCACTATGTTCGAGATACTTATGACACATTCCATCCTTGGCCAAAAGATTTAATTATGACTGATCAGGTATAAACGAATTCTTTAATTTGTTACCTATTAAAATATTTGTTGGTCCATTATTTTAATATTATTTTTACTTGATGTTGCGTAGGGTCCTCTAAAAAAGAAACCTCCTATGTCAAAAAGTTCATCCAAGGATATGTCAAAACCTCCTATGACTAGCCCACATCTGTCATCAGCTGGGTCTCACGTCAATCCAGAAAACACTCTGACCGAAGGCCAACCATTTGCCGATCACATCATGAATCGCATCCATGTTAGCCTTCAGTTTATGGTGAGAGAATTTTGCAGAGTTAAGGGAATAAACTCAGTCGTCTCCATTCCAGTGGACCCATCATTCATGAATCGCGAGTCAATCTTCCTAACTTCAGAGGATGTTGAACAAGTTGCTACCTTGCATATGATTGGAGGCTCAGCAATGATATTCGGATTAAGGTATCCCTTAAACTAATTCTTTGGAATGATAGGAATTTAGAATCAGTTATGACTACTGCTCTGTGATCTGTTGAAAATTTTCATAGACATTGAATGTTTACAGGTTTGGGAAGTCCTATTTATAGGGGAAACTCTGCCGAAATTTTTCAAAATATTTAACACTAAAGAAAATTTTGCAGATGCATTTGGGAGTCCCTATTTCCAAATCAGCGTGTCTATTACAAGTTTTATGACATTGAACGTCTTAGCATTAATAATGTTAACGATGTAGATCGATCAACCATTGACTTGACGAATTGGTTGATGACCATGGATAGAGTTGGTCAACTTTACTTTATACCTTGGAACATACGGTAAGAAATAGTGTAAACTTTTCTTATTTGATTAGTCATATATTAAAAATTTAATTATTTTACTTAACATACGCTTCTTATTTTAGGGAACATTGGATGTTGGTGATTGCTATGCCAAAAGGAAAAATCATGTTCTTAGATCCATTGAAATCACACAAACGTCCTGAAGAAATTGATTCAATGATAATGAGGTAAGTTTTAAATTTTTTAAAATATTTCTTAATATGCAACAAATATTACATGTTACTACATTTTAATAACTTTTGTTAATTTTCTTTTTAAATAATGCATATTATAGAGCTTCTTCCAATGAATTACTCGGCAATCCCACAAAGATATTCAATGTTACATGTCCAAGACAACCACAAAGTCATGAATGTGGTTTTTATGTCTTGAAGTACATTAGAGATCTTGTACGGGCATCAAATGCAATGACTACCCTAAAAGAAAAAGTAAGTTCATTTTTTATAATTTATTTGCTATCGATAATCTATGAAATTAATTTATATTTATTAATTTTACAGTTTGGTGGGAAGACGCAATATTGTGAGATTGCAGACTTCTTGCCAATCCAACACGAATGGTTAGGCAAATTGATGACATACATTTATCAGTAAGCCTATTTTGTTTAGTTGTAAGTTTAGTCTTTTGTAAATGTATTAATGTTAAGGCTAGTTATCTTACTTAAGTATTTATATTTTATATGCTTATGTACAACATTTTTAATTAATAAAAGTTATCATATTTTCATTCAAAAAAAAATCTTAACCAATTTCAATTGTAAAAATATATATAATTGTAATATCATATAATTAAATCGTTGAAAAATAATTAGGCCAAAAAAAAATATTAATTAGATCAATTAAATAAAATTAGGCCAAAATATATAAATATATAAAAATAGAAACCGTCCATTTAAAAATAATTAGAAATATATATTAAATAAAAAAGGCGGGCACTTTCTACTTCGGTTTTTAGGTAAAACCGAAGTAAAAGGTCTACTTTCTACTTCGGTTTTCCCTAAGAACCGAAGTAGAATGTCCCCTTTTACTTCGGTTTTTAGGTAAAACCGAAGTAGAAAGTAGACCTTTTACTTCGGTTTTACCTAAAAACCGAAGTAGAAAGTGCCCAGGATGGTAGCGTATATTCACTTTCTACTTCGGTTATTATGTAAAAATCGAAGTTGAAAGTGGGGATTCTACTTCGGTTTTTAGCTAGTTTTTACTTCGCTCCGAACTATTGCGATTGCGAATTTTAGCGAAAATCGAAGTAAATCAAGCTTAAAAACCGAAGTAAAAGCCTCTTTTCCTTGTTGTGTGCTTTGTTCAAAAGGTTAAATGATTGAGATCTCATTTCTATGATTAAGTTCACAGAAATATCATTTATAAGGAACTTAGTGGGAGTTAAGGATAAAATACTGATGAGGGGTAAAACGGTAATTTGCACCCAGCTCGTTAGTAAGTTATCGATAGAGGATTGACTGATTGTAATAATTATAACAATGGATAAGGTATTTATGGTTTGGAAAATGCATTCTATGAATTCAAGAGTTCAATTCTAAGTCTATAGTAGAGTCACGGAGAATTAATAAGGTAGTGGAATCATTCGTAAATAAATTCACGGTAACTTATTGGAGCTTGATTTCATGGATCCATGGTTCCCGCATCACATTTGAGTAAATCATCTAGAATGTCTCAATTAACTGATTTAATTATCAATTAGGATTTTTAAAGTTGACTATGTCAATTTTGGAAAATTTTACAGATGTATGAGATTTAGAGAATAAAAGAGAATCATTGGGAAAATTTATTAATGTTGATAAATTAGTGTCAAATATAAATAAATAATATTAAATCAAGTTTTAAATTATAATTAGTTAATTTTAATAGGGATTTAATTAATTAATTAAAAGATAAATAAATATTTTTTTTTGAATTTAGGCCCAATGAGATTTAAATTCAAAACAAAGAGATTGGGTTAAAGTCCATTTGTGGGAGCCCAAGACTTTTATTGTTTATTATTTTTAATTAATTTAAATTTAAATAAAACTCATTAAGTTGTCTATATAAGGAATGTGATATCTAGGGTTTTTAAATAAGTGGATTCATTGGGTAAGTGAAAACCTAGACAGTCTAATAATTTCTTGGCCACTCAGCTCACACTAATTCTAGGTTGTTCAAAGGCTTGGTGAGAAAGAATGTATTGTTGATCTAGTTCAATCTCTTGATAATACTTTGCAACAGAAATGAATCAAGGGTTAGAGAGATTGAATGAATTAGTTGTTCTAGTTCCGCTGCGTAATGTAAGTTTCTTCACTTTACTCTATTTTGTATCAATTTCATATGAGCATATTCTTAGAATTTACATGTTTGTTTTCATGTAATAAACTTCATTTTTGCTAAGCCTATATAATAAACTTCCAGCTGCTTAGTTTGAGCTTTTTGTGATGATTTCTTGACAAATATGGTACTGCAGAAATTGTTTACTCCATAACAGGTTTACTCCAAGAAGTGGTGAGGTGGTCTTATGGGCTCAAAAGATGCTGAAGGAGTACAAGCAATAGGCGGGTGGAGGAATTGATGGGAAAAGAAAGGAAAAGAAGAACTCTAATGCCAAATGGTCTCCACCAATAGAAGGGAAGGTGTTTGTCAATGTTGGTGCCGCTATTAACAATCAAAACTTGTAGCACAAGTGGAGTGGTCCAAAATTGGAAAGGAGAGGTTCTTTGCTCCTTTGGTTCCTTTTATCGTTGCCACTTCCCTCTTATTGGTGCTGAGATTTGAGCAATATGGGATGGAGTTCTTGGTGCTATAAAGGCTAAGATAAGTAACTTCTCTATCCATTCTGACAGTCACTTTGCGATAAAGATGTTGAATGGTTTGGATAGTAGTGTTGCTGATTTTGAGTTGGTGTTAAAGGGCTATCGAACCAATAAAGGTGGAGGAATTGATGTCTGTTTTTCTCCTTGTCAAGCCAATAAAGGTGGAGGAATTGATGTCTGTTTTTCTCCTCGTCAAGTCAATATGGTGGCTCATTGTATTGCTAAGAATGTTGTAGTTGTTAAAGCTTCTAATTTTGGGGATGGAGGATTTCCTCTAGTTGCCTCTGCTACTGAATTCCTGACAGCAAATGAGCGGAATCCTTTACCCGAGTAGGAGGGAAATTCAACGAGCACTAGCGCGCTTCGGCCTTCGAGCCTACGCTTGCTTTACGCGAGCAATGAGGATGCGCGTTACTAAGGCTTTAGGCTTGAGCTCTTGGAGTTGCTTGTTGGGAGTCTGCTCTTTCCCATGCTTGTCTTTGTTAGCGATCGAACCATCTCGAAAGCACTAGTATCCGGATCTGTCTTATTGACCGGCTTTTAGACTTTGAACTGGTAAGTGGCAAGGTACGGTTGGACGTGCCCGCGAAACCATATGATAAGGTAGAGTAGGCTAGGCTTGGGGATGAACATCTTAGCAGAGTTCGCCTTCCCTTAGTTTCTTGTAATGTCTTTCCCCTCAAAAAAAAAATAAAAAATAAAAAATAAAATAATAATAATAAATACATGTCATGTGGTTTCCCCTAAAATTCATCTCGATTACCTACATATCAACAAAGTCCAAATGCGATTAAACTAAAAAATAAAAAATAAATTAAGGACTAACGAAGGAAGTAGGTGAGTCTTAATGGACAAAAAATGACATAAGAACATCAAATTTGTAGTATTCGAAAGTGAAGTATAGAGAAAGAAACTTAAGAATGAACAAAACGTGGTGTGGAAGAATTCCATCAATCCTCCAATTACTAGACATGTAGGGCCAAAAGGCCAACCCTACACAGCTTAACACCTTGATTGCTTTTCACATAACAAAGGGATGTCTCAGAACAACTTTTCCTATGCTATTGCTGCGCCGTGCCACAATCTTATTAAAATTTTGAGAATAAAATATTAATTTAATAAAGAATAAAACAAAAAATTTGTAAAAAAAAACATTACACAAATAACTGTAAGTTCAATGTACTAGTTTGGTACAATGTGATGAAATTTCAATGCTTAGATAATATTTGACAAGCTAGAAGAGTGTGCCTACAAAGAATGAATATTTATGTGAAATTTCTAACAAATAAAGTACAAAACCTCACTTGAGGTCTCATCCTAAGCTGACAGTACTATTAATGTCTCAAAATTTAGAATTAAATATTAAAAAAAAATCCTAATAAGCATGAATTAATAAAGAAAAAAAAAGTCTCAAAAATCGAACGCTGGAATGTATTACCCCGACTTTTAAAGAACAAAAAAAAAGGTGTCATGTATGTATGTGCATATATGATGTGTAGAACTATCTAGCAACACATTGTAGAAGATTCCATTATCTCAAATTGACCGATTGAATTATTGTAATACCAACCCACATACAATGCAGCCGAAATAACTAGTGCCCCACAACAAAGACAGCATCGATCATTTGATGTTTACTTGTGTAATTTTCCTACCGAAGAAGCCAAGAATAATATTGCTTGAAAATCTCATTCCAATCGGATCAAAACAAAAACTTGTTCTCACATGCAATCAATAAAAGCCTAAACTCATCATACAAGGGTATTTGTGAGGCACTCATCTCCATCAAACAATCAATTGTTCAAATTGTAAACCAAAGAGACTAATCTTAGCACAAGTAAAAACCTCTGGTTGAGCTAAAATATTAATAAAAAATCCTGTACTGAGTAAGTTCTGAAGTCTCTGCCTAAATATTTAAAGCTCTAGAAGAAAATTCCATAATCAAAGAAAAATAGGAACACATGTTTAAAAAAAAATGTTGCCATATAAATGCTTCATAAATATTAAATGTGAATTGCAGTGCTAACTGATCAGATTCCATATTACATACATTAAAGAATGATTACAAGAGCAAAAATTTAGTACAAGGAAAAAGAAGAAAGAAATGAACTGTACCTAAACATGTATCAAACTAGTATCATATTGTTTCTATAAACTTATCTTTACACAAAAAGAATTGTATTGACTACCAGTTTCTGAACAAAGAAAGAAAACTACAGCAAGAAAGTTTCAACAAGAAACATCCTTAGAACCATAGCTAGTTGCTCTTAGGCTTGTATCTGACATATTTGTCATCCATTTTCGAGGGCCTTTTGAATTATCTAACAGATTATATGCATAAGAAGGCCACCTCAAATCTTTTTTACCTTCACATGAGCCCTCAAATCCCAATCTCAACATCTTCTGAGTTCTCTCAAGAGCAATAAGACTGGAAAATGTGGAAAAACTATTGCCCAAAAACACATCAGCTCTCAAACAAACTTCATAGTCGATTGCAGACTGAATCAAATAAGGATACTTCTTGTAAATCCCATCAACTCCAAGTTTTTTCTTCTCAAAAGGAAGCAAATTATCTCTCCAACCAAACAGTAGAGATGAATCTTCAAGCAGTTCATCTGCAACCGCTAGATAAACAACAGTTGGTGTTGTTTTCAAGCCAATAACATTGTTAACTCTCTCCATAATCTCCTCCTTGCTGCTACAGATCTGGGTTATGTTCATTTTCTTCTCTAGATTCTTACAATGAATCATCCAATCTTTCTCAACTCTCATATGCACAGCTACATAAGGAAAAGGCTTAGCCTTGTCTATGTCGTTTGCGGGGTCATCAAGACCACTACTTTCGAGTACCCTTTCTTGTTTCATTCCCATCTCTCTAATCTTCGACACTACTTTATCAGCTTCAGCCATAATCTCATCAACCAAAGCTAAGCACTCAAAGACCTTAGCATAGCCCTTAACAGGCCAATGATCATGCCACAGAAAAGGGTTCTTCCCAACTATTCTAATAACTTCATAATCATCAATTGGGTTCTCCAAACTCTGCTTCAACTGTTCTAAATCTTTCTCCATTGTCCACCTTCTTCCACTCCCCTTTCGGAGCTCGAAAACCCCGGTCCGGTTCGAAACATCCGAGTACTTACTCATCTGAACAAAGCCTCTACAGTGAGAATTAAACCTGTCTAACTGAAAAACTTTGTCAAAGGAAATTGGTTTCAAAAGCTCTACTTCTTTGTAGAACAGAGAAGCACTTAAGCTTGGCATGAGAAGAGTCCTGTTGAGCATTCTAGCTGTGAGACAAGATCTGGCCAAAGCTATCTTTTGATTGTTTAGTCCCCAGACTATCTGCGGAACCTCCAGAAACTTGTCGTTTCTGATTCCGGAATTGTCGTTTAAGGACAGAGAACGGTTGCGGATGAAAACGATGTCGTTTGGTTCCTCAGAAGAGCCACCGATTGTTGTGAATGGAGGAAAGAAAATGGCTCTGATGACCAGAGCCAGTGCAGCTAAGAAAACGCATTTGGATGTAATTGAATTCAAGTAGCAGCTCCATAACTTTAATGCCTTACACCCCATTTTATGAATTTATCAACCAAATCTAAAACATGTAAAAATAGTAATTATTATTATTATTACATTCATGAGATTTGGCAAGAAATATACATTTTTGTTATGTATGTAGACATATATTGTGTACCTTAAAAATCTCTGGTGTTTCTGGGCAAGAATTGTTGTAGCAAGAGCCTGATGAAATCCAGTCTTGGATTCCAAAGTTTTTATCAAATTTGAAATCCACATGCCCCAAAAGAAAACCTCAAAGTGGATAAATATATTGATTTTGAAAACCTCGAATTTATCGTCAGAATCCAGAAAGTGCTTGAACGGTAGTCATGTCTCATGTGTCACTCGTGATATAATAATAATAATAAGACCCTGTTTTCAGAAATGGATCCCAAAATCAAGAACAGAAAAAAAAAAAACACAAAGTTATGAATACTTGTACTGCTTACGCTGAAGCCTCAACTGTTGTGAGAACTGAATTTATAAAAAAAAAGAAAAAAAAAAAGAAGTAGGATTTAAAAACAAGGAATGATTAGTAGGAATCTGAATTCTGAGCCGTGAGTTCTGACAACAGCCTAAAGAAAATCAAAAGAGAGGGAGAGAGAAGCGTGTCACGTATATGAATTGACGACTATGCAAATGGCAAAACGGAAAAGCCTGAAATCCCGCATTGGAAAAGCGAAACAATTCCATCACGCTCATGACAACTCACAAACTCAATTTCATATTTACCTTTTTCTAACAACTACCAATTTTATAATTCAGATATTTGAGGCTAAAATACTAAATTTACAAATTACTCCCTTAAATGTTTAAATTACGTACCCAAACGTTAAATTTAATTATAATTAGAAATATACAGTGTTTGTTAAAATTAACCGGTCAAATGCTACATAGCACTATACTATTAGTCCACATTATTTATTTAAAAAATCAGTTTTAATTTCTTTTTCATTTTATTTTTATAAAAAATAAATAATATTAACCAATCATGTGCTGTCACGTGTCATCTGACTCATCAACTTTAATATTTAATATTATTTATCTCTAATTGCAAGTAAAATTAAGGTTAAGGTACTTTTGCAACCAAAAAATCAATTTGGGTATTTAAATGTTAGTAATTTATAATATGATTATTTGTTTTATCGGTTTGTTTTATTAACTCTAACAAAATATTCGTAAATATTTAATGGAATATAATTTTAAAATTAATTAAAAATAGATATTTATTAATTATATTAATATAAATTTAAATACTATAAAATAGTATTATTATAATAATATATAATACAAGACTAATATTTAATAACTATATTAATATAAATTTAAATGTGATAAAATATTATTATGATAATAATATATAATTCAAATTTTTTACTAATTATATTAATATAAATTTAAATATTATAAAATATCATTATAATAATATATAATATTAATTTTTATTAAGAAATTATCATTTATATTTAAAAAGGTTATTATATTATATATATTTTAAAAATCATAAAAAATATTTTGTTTTAATTTTTCATTTAATATGTTTATGTCATGTTTTTATATATCATATTATTTATTTATTTGAAATTTATATGAGAATAATACAAATTTAATAAAATAATTAATAAATTTTATAAATAAAACTAAGTAAACGTGTACATCCAAATTTCGAGGATGAATAAATGAGTCTCGAAATGTAGGCTCGTAAAACGTAAGCTCGAAAATGGCAAGCATTAGATGAACATTTGTATGAATAAGCATGATTCCTGGCTTGTTTTTGTAAGCCATCGAGCACAAGTTTGAAAGTTTTGAGCTTAAGCTTCAAGCTCGAAAGAAACAATCTTCTCCGATACATATAGATGGCATTCGAGCCTTAGTTGCAAGCTCGAAGATATTGGTCTCTGAAGATTGAGTTCGATGAAACCACCAACTAAGGAGGGGCAGACTGGAATAACAAGCTCGAAGTATTGATCGATCTCGAAAGCGCGTTAACCTTGCATTCGAGGTCAGCAACGCGTTTTGCACGCAACAGCTGTTAGGAAATCCTTATTTCTTAGGAATTTGTTGTTATCTGATAATTAAATCGAAATTATCATGTGATATTATGTATTTAATGTATTTAATTACATTTATTTCATATTTGAATAATGGATTATAACTTCCCTGAATTAGTGGAAGATATTATCTTAACCAGGCCTATAAATAGCCTGGTATTTTTCATTTATAGACAAGATCCGGTACTGAGTATATTCTGTTGAATTGCTCTGAGAAAGTTTTGAGAGAGTATTACGAATCAATAATATTGACTCGTAGATTATGCAAATTTTGACTATTGAACCACGTAAAAATCCTACTGTTTTTTTCTTATTTTCTGAATATTTGTTTAATGTTCTTCATATTTAAGTTGACGAAAAACAGCGTTAACAGTTTGTATCTAGTATATATATAATCAATTAAAATCAAAACTAAATCCTAAAATAATTTGTATATAAGGAAAAATAATATAATAATAACTTTTCTAGAAACAATATAAATTATGATAATATAACTTTTTTATGTTTTTTTTTTTGTAAATTAAACCATCTATAGACAAAACTTGTGTAATATATATATATATATATATATATATTATAATGGTTCAATTCATACAATTTTTTTTTCACGTAAGTTTTTTTAAGGTAAGTGCTTTGTGTTATATTTCTATTTTAAGTTTGACCATATTTTTTTAAGCAGAGTGAATTTTCTTACTAAAGGAAAACTATTAGAAGAATATTAGAATTTTAAAATGTTTAATGTCTCATTCAAAAAAAAAAAATCTATCAGGGGTAAATGAATGTTTAGGAATTTGCCAAAATAAGAGTGGAAAGAATACATAAAGTAAAAGTCCAAAGTATTGAGTGCTCTAAAGAACAACCAAATCATCTTATCCCATAATTTGTTGACATGCATTTATGAACCAGAGACTGTACACAAAATGAAAGTATTTAATTTAATATTTAATATATTTGCTTTCAATATTAATGTCAATACGAATCATTTTGTTTTCTTTTTCATTTTTATGAAGAAGAAAAAACAAATTGTATTACTACTCTCATCTCATAGGGATGCTATATAAACATTTGCAACATCGACATGAATAAATCAAACACAGACACTAAAAATAAATTGGTTTGCTAATGATAAGTATACTGTATAGTTTGGTTTGTTAAATGAACTAGCACAAATTAAATTTGGTAATGTACTGATTTTCTTTTATAGTAATGATAATTTTAGAATTACAAGAGATGGGTTGGGTAAGGTAGGTGTCCTTTAGACAGTTGGGATGTGGGGTAGGCAGGTACTTCATTAATTAATGTTCACCTCGTGAAGATTTATTATTAACTGCAATTGGTATGTAATTAAACTTAATTTATTTCAATTAGGCTATACAAATATTTGTGTATTTAATTATTTTAATCGAAATGAAAGCTATGTATTTTAGTTTATCACGTAGCAGTGGGTTCCATAGCTAGATAAAGTTGACATTCTTTACAAAACACTCTGATTATTGTAGGAACGCTCCTTACATCACATTTGCCAATCCACGTCTGTTTTGATCTAATAATAATGAAATTAAATTTAGAATAAATAAATAAATGAGGTGATAATGCCCATGTGTATCTCCACTTTGTGTACTTAAAAATAGTCCTTGTTACTGTATACAACCTGCGTGAATTTTATTTATAAAATTTATTAATTATATTTATTAAATTTGTATTAATTTTATATAAATAAATAATATTATATATAAAAAATGACATAAATATATTAAATGAAAAAGTAAACTAAAATATTATTTATGATTTTTATATATATTATATATAATCAACGCGCAATATGCATATTTGTTTAATTTTATTTATAGAATTTATTAATTATTTTTATTAAATTTATATTAATATCATATAAATTTCAAATAAATATTATATTTTAATTAAATAATTTACTTATTTTTGTTTAAGTTTATGTTTGTTCTAGTTTTTAAATTTAGGAGTGACAACAAGAAATTATATATTATATGTTTAATGTAATATTAAATATTATACGTGGATTTTAAATTTAAGTTTATTGCTAGTTTTTTTTTAAAATAATTTGTTGCTAATTCACAGTAGATTATATTATATGTTTAATACAACTATTCTAATAAGTGTGTTTAAGTTTAATTAAATTTTATTTAAGTTATTAAACGTATGCTTTTATTATTTTTAAATAATTATTATTGTAAAATATCTCAAAAATATCATATTTTAATTTGTTTAATTATTTATTATTTAAAAATATTTATCATTGTAAAAAATCTCAAATATAATTGTTTAATTATTTATTATTTTTAAATAATTATTATTGTAAAATATCTCAAAAATATCATATTTTAATTTTTTTAATTATTTATTTTATTTTATTTAAATTTAAATGTTTACAAACTACCGTTAAATATAAGAATATTCTGTTAAAGTTAACATTAAAAAAAATAAAAAACTGTTAAAACTAAGAATTTCAATTATCTACACATTAATTATATAGAAGATATATATATAAATAATATGATAATCTTTTAAAACATAAATGATTATTTTTTTAATAAAAATAAAAATTATATATTATTTATATAATGATATTTTTTAATATTTAAATTTATATTAATATAAGTATTAAATATCTAATTTTTTATTAAATATTATTATGATAATAATATTTGAATTCATATTAATATAATTAGTAAAAAATTATAATTATTTATTATTATCATAATTATATTTTATAACATTTGAATTTAAATTTAAATTTATATTAATATAATTATTATATATGTAGTCTTACATTAAATATTAATATAATAATGATATTTATAATATTTGAATTTATATTGATATAATTAATAAATATCTATTTTTAGTTAGTTTTAAAAGTATATTCCATTAAATATTTAGAATATTCTGTTAAAGTTAACAAAACAAACTGTTAAAATCAATCATTTTTGTTATCTACACACTTTTATATAGAAAATATTTTATATAATAGGCTTAATGCAAATTATTATTATTTTTACTAATCCTACTTTATAAAAAAAATATTTAAAAAAAGTAAAAAAAAAAAAGAAAAATAAATATTCTCTTATTCTTCAATCAAATTACAACTACACACCTAATTAAAGAAAGAATTAAGTATTCAAAACACCTTAAAATAATTACACATATAATACTTTTTTTATATTTTAAATACCTATTTTCATTAAAAACAAAATAGCCAACTTTCGATATTGGCCTTCGTTGATCTTTCAAGTATCGCTTATCTTTTTTCTTTCTCCTCCTCATCCTCTTCTTTTGTCGTCAATCTCGCGTGCTCTCTTCCATCACCCTTTCCTTGAATTGGCCAAATTTGTCTTTGCAATCCCATAGTACGATCTTCAATTGTTTTATTGGTATGTTTCTAGAATTTAAATTTAAAATATTGAAATTAGAACTGTAAATGTGGGTCGACCCATATTTTCAGCCCTTTCTGTGCTGGCCCAGCCCATATTTGGAAGAGTAAGCCCAGCACAGTCCATGTCATGTTGTGCTTCGTGCCATATCAGGCTGACCTGTTTTCTTTATTCGGATCAAAATTTGGGACTCCTTCCAAGTCCTTATTTAAGCTTGTTTACCGAGTTTTTTGCAAACTAGAAATATAATGAGAAATAAGAGCTAGAAAGAAATGATCAAAGATAAACAAATAGAATTTTTATGTGGTTAGGGCATTAATGAGCCTTAGTCCATGAGTCTCTTGTATTAGATTTTAGAGAACTTTTGACAATGGAGTTTTCTGCAAGTTTGAGTTGAGTAATTGCTTACAAGCGAGAATGTGGGATCCCCACTACAGTGCACCTGGTCCTATTTATAGGCAATCAGGTGCAATGGGCTTGGGCTGGATTAATCTTGGCCCAATAGGGATGTAATCATGGTTTACTCGCTAATGGAGTCATAATACAAAGGATATTGCTTAATAAAACATACTAATCAGAGCCCATTGGGCCAGCTTGGGCAGAGCCAAGCCTTACAGCTGCCAATAGTACGTAACCTCAGACTGGTCCGCGTGGGCTTCTAAGGGGATCCTGGGGACAGGATTTGTCAGAGTAGGGGAAGTATTGTTTCCTAGGAACAACGTACGTTTCGTGCATAACCTCTTCTGCGGGTTAGTTGAGGAGACCAACTTCCGTGTTTCTTGGGGACATGTCAGCATCAGGGAAGATCAAACTTACCCTATCCGGACGTCTGGTCCGAGTTCCTTTACTAATGTCCCGGTTCACTTACCGGGGTCCTAGTTCGTTCACCAAGACTCGAGTTCATTCTTGACAAGGTTTTATTCCCAGACTAGTGAGCCTACCACCTCTATTGGCATCCCAGAGGATATGGGCAGGTTGGGACCGGGAAAAGGATTTGGGCCTGCATCTTGGTCCCGGTTACCTTGTTATGGTCGCGCCCATCGAATGTTGTTGGGCTCTTTGACGATTGGGCCATTAGGACTTTCTTCTTCCCTATTCATCGGACTCAGGATGGGCCCGTATCTCTATAAGGGAGCCCCTAGACCCATTGCGTCATGCCACGTGTCCCAAGGGGAAAACAAGGATAACATTTACCCCCAAGTCTTCATCTGTTTTTGCATGGTGGAGACTTGCCTTACTCTCCTGGATCAAATCCAAATATCCCGGTTTTTTTCCTAGGAGACGGGTTTGTAATTCCCCAAATTTCCTAATAAGGTTTAGGACCTTGATTACGAGGGCGGGAGGGCCATAATTGATTTATTATGCAATTAAATGATTATATGCATGTTTAGGTGTATTAAATATGCATGTGAACCCATTTCTGATTAATTGGGTGATTTTTCATTTTTTTTGGCCATTTTGGGCATATTTGGCATATGTATGTGGTGCTTCATTATTATTTGGTTATGTTAGGGTTACTCAGCATGAGACGATCCTAGCAGGTAAGCTAGTGGGAAAGTCACAACTGGATTTATACTTGATTCGGAGTGAGTCAAGGTGTATTAGCACATTTCCGGGTTATTGGGTAATGGGAATAAGTATTTGATGATAAATTGGGAGTGGAAATTCTGGAAGTTTTGACTATTTTACCCCCGGGGGCATTTTTGGGACCCCGAGCATTAGGATTTGCTTAAGGCTACTTAAGCTTGAAGTAACCTGTTAAGAAATAAAAAAGAATGTTCAGAACGTTCTCTCTCCCTCAAAGTTCCATTTTCGTCTCTTGATCGCATTTTCGAAGGAAACTTGAGTTCTAGGACTCGGATTCAAGCGAGGATCGATGCATAGCGATTCTAGGGAAGATTAGAAGCTTATTAGCCGAAGGATTTAGTTGGGAAACAACTCAATCGGAGGTAATTCAATTTTTAAGTTCTAAGTTTTTAAAGGTTTTAAGCTTGAATTGGATTTTGTGTTTTGATGAGTTTTTGATTGAATTCAAGCTTGGGTTTTGTGGGTTTTGGATCATGGGGATGTTTGGGAACTTTGATTTTGGAATTTGGAGATGTTTGGGTAGATTTTTGGAAGGTTTTAAAATGGTAAAATTGAGGAAAAATGGTTGGTTCGTGGTTGGGCCACGACCCTATTCTTGGACGCCGCGGTCCAGGCTCGATGAAGAAAGTGGAGGTTGCTGAAAGGCCTGAGGGTCGCGGCGCTTGGGAGGTGAAGTGATGTTTTGATCAGGGGAACTCAAACCTTAGGCCTCGGGATCGTTCCTACTACCCGGTTTAGTGGGATTCGAAATCCCGAAGGCTACGTCTTGGTTCCGGGATTGGGTTTTAGAACTTGAACTCATTGGATCATTGTTTATGGTTGTAACTAGGTTATCACTAGAGGCTTGGAATCAGGATCGTGCTTGTGGCTCGTTTATTGGTAACCCGTGCTTGGACCAGAGGTAAGAAAACTGCACCTCGTATGTGATGCACGAGAAACATGTGGTTAGGGCATGCCATGAATGTTAAATATGAGATTGATCAGAGCTTGTAACGACCCAAATTTGCTAATAAGGCTTAGGACCTTGATTAGCGTGCCTGGAGGGCAATAAGTGAATTATTGTCTAATATGTGAATCTGTGTGAATATGTGATTAGTGATGCATGTTTAGGTGAATTATATATGCATGTGGGCCCCGTCTGGTTATTAGGGGCATGATTATAATTTTAGCCCGTTGAGGGTATAAACATGATAATTGTGATACACTTGTGATAAATCTGTGTTGCACGATCCGAGACAATTCTAGGGAACGGTTAGCTAGAAAGTCACAACAGGGTCGAAAATCCGACTCGGGGCAAGTCGAGGGGTATTTCGGGTGTCAGTCATTTTATGGGGTTATCGAGTTATGGAAATATATATTTGGAGATATATTTGAGGTTAGAATGTCTAGGAGGAAATATTGGAGAAATTTACCATTTTGCCCTCGGGGACGTTTTTGGTACCCCGAGCCTTGAGGTAACCTTAGAGACTAAGTTAAATAAAATAAAACATAAGAAGCATGCAGAATACACTAAATCGACCCAAGCATCCTCCCTTCTCTCTCTTTATTTCCACTAAGTCTTACCAAGGGAAAATTTTCAAATCAAGCTAGGATTTGAGCTTCAAACTTTGAAAATTGCTCACTATCAACATGTGGATTCAAGCAGGGCTAAGGTAAATCTTTAATTGTGATTCTAACCATTGAATTATGTGATTATTTGGCTGAGTTCTAGTTATCTTAAGGTTCTAAAGTTTGAGATTAAATTTTGGGGTTTGATGAGTTTTAAAGCTAGAGTTTGTTAGGTTTTGCTGCTGGAATCATAGTAGAACTTCTGGGATAAATAAATAAGGTTGTTAGATGGATTTCAGGGGTATTTGGCTTGATTTTGGTGGAGAAAATGGTGGGTTTTTCTGGGCTTGAGGGGTTGGGCCACGGCGCTATTCTTGCTGAGCCACGGCCCCTTAAGACTTGGGGCGTCCGGAATTGAAGGCGTGCCACGGCGCCCTTCAGGAAGGGCCGCGGCGCGTGTGAGCTATTTTGAGGTAGGGCCTCGGGTTGAGCTAGGGGCCACGACATGAGTCCCTAGGGCCGCGATGCTTAGTGCATTTTTGGGTTTTTAAGAGGTTTAAGGCTCGGGAATTCAATAGTTAAGGCTTGGGATGGATTCTATCACCCGGATTGATAGAATTCAACGTTCCAGAGATTAGAATTATGACCCAAAGCTATTTAATGGATTAGAACTTGATGGGTGGAAATTTTTAATGCGTTGTGACTAGGGTTTCGGCGAGGCTCAGACTAGGGAACTATGCTCGGGACACAAGTAAGAAAACTACTGTTCCCATAGAGCTTGTGTTGCAGGGCTCGGCCCTATATGATTAAATTGCGGGGCTAAGCCTTATATAATTGTGCTGCAGGGCGTGGCCCTTTGGTTGCATCTATATGTGTTTAAATATACATTTAGTTATATTATGTGTGTATATAAATGGTGGAACAGCAATGGCCGGGAACGGCAAAGGCCGGGAACGGCGAAGGCCGGGAACGGCGAAGGCCGGGAACGGCGAAGGCCGGGAACGGCGAAGGCCGGGAACAGCGAAGGCCGGGAACGGCGAAAGCCGAGAATGGCAAGGGGCCGAGAGCAGCGTTTAGCACGCGGAGTGTGAGTTGCCAGGGAGAGACCCCAAGGGATACCTGGGATATCCTTACGGTATAGACCGCGAACCCAGGGCCTGGTAAAGCGCCTGGGACGGCATGGTCGTACGTGTATAGTTTGATGATGGCTTGATTTTATATTAAGTGTTTGATATGCATATATTATCTACTTGTGAGGGTTTTCTTGCTGGTCTTCAACTCACGGGTGCTCTATGGTGCAGGTAAAGGCAAGGGGAAAGTCGATCAACCTTGAGTATGGTGAGCGTGATGAGCGGTGCGTACATGTTTGGTCTGCCTGGCTGCCACGTCTAGGGGTGTTTTTGGGAGATGATTGTACTAAACTTGAATTTTGTCGTTTAGTCGACTATGGTTATATTTTGAATTGTCAATATTTCTAAACAATGTTTTTGGGATCCCAAGTGTTAAATGTCTTATAATTTTCATTGAAAGGTTTATTCTCAAGTTTATGACTCTGATTAAGGTTTAATTACACTTTTGTCCTAAAAACTCGATTAGCGAGCTAATTGCACACTCTAAACTCACTTAATAACGGCTCTAAGGAAGTAGGGCGTTACAGAGCTTGAGTCTCTGTGTTTGTGCATGATCCTAGTTATGCTAGCAATTGTTAAGTAAGCATGTCGAATGCCCTACATTAGGATATTTGACATATGATATATGCCTGGTAGCGTTGCTTACTTGTGTGTGGCACTGACTTACTAGTCAGAATCGACAATGGTTTTAGAACTGATTGTGAAGCTGTGACTTACTAGTTAAGTTCAACAGTAGTATTGAGCATTGGTCGTGTTATTGACCTAAGAGTCAAGAGCGGCATAAGCGTCATGAACGCAGAGCCGATAAAAGATTAGATCTAATCAACATCTACATTGAATGACTCAACATGAGCATGAATGCCAGACCGACCCCCAGATCGATGAAAACTAAAAGCGCTTGTCTAGTCTAAAGGCTAGATACTTAGAGCCAGAGTCGGAAAGACTAAGGTGACCTACACGTCACATGGCTAGGAGGGTATGGGACCTTAGAGATTGACTTACTAGTCATCTGACCGAGATTAACTTACTAGTCATCTGACCGAGATTGACTTACTAGTCATCTGACCGAGATAGACTTACTAGTCATCTACCTCAGAGTGAGAGACTTACTAGTCATCTACTCAGAGTGCAGGACTCCACAACATTTATTTGAACTTATTTTCATGTGTGATTAAGGCTATTATTGCTAGGGCACTTTATGATTTGATGACATGTTATTACTATTCATGAGCATATTGAGTTTTCTTGTTGGGCTTCGGCTCACGGGTGTTATGTGGTGCAGGTAAAGGCAAAAGAAAGCTGGACCATCCTTGAGTTGGAGAGCTTAGGTGACGATGTGCATATGCAGCTGCTCGATCGCCACGACCGAGGGTTGAAAGATGAACTAGGATTAAACCCTATTTTGTCGCTTAGGTCGGCTGGTTGTAAATATTTTGTTGTAATAAACCTTTAAATTATATTTTTGGGATCCCAATGTATACAGTAAACATTTTAGTAAAACGTTATATCTTAACTAAAAATTTTTAACCCTAAACCGCTAATCATACTTAGTTACACGATTATGGCCAAATGACTCGATTAGCGAGTTTAGCACTGTTTAAAAGGGCACACTGTAACGATCTCTGGAGTTTAGGATGTTACAACTTGGTATCAGAGCGAGCCAAGGTTAAGGGTTCTTGAAGACAAGCTGGGCATGTACACTCGTCATCAAAGATAGCTTCACTTAGGGAATGGTAACTATTTCTGTAGTTATGTGCTTAACTGCTTAAAAAGAATGTAAATGCTTTACCTTCACATTGTATTAGGGAGCATGAGATCCTAATAGAGCCTGGCTCTTGATTATATGATTACCTGCTCCGTGAATATATAAATATGATTATTTGCATGCTGGAGTTGGAAGCATGGTGTGTATGTTGGAAGAGCAGTGATTATGATTGATGTATGAATGCTACGGGCGTGTTTTTAGCACTACAACGGTTTGTGATTGTAGTGTGGTAAGATTGTTCCCGTGGGGAAAGCTCTTGATATGCTCATCATATTTAATGGGTCAAGTTATTGACTGCAGATTCGACCAGTAGGTATGTATCCAAGGTAGATAATGAGGCTTGATGGTGGTTATACTGAGGCTGGGAGTTTCAGCTAAGGGTTGAGTTTAGGGGTGTTCATTGGATGACATCCAATGTTTTTAAGCCCATCCGATCTGATCCAATCATCCAATTGGATGTTGGATTTTTGGAACCGATCCGATCCAATCATCTTGAACCAACCGATCCGATCCGATCCAATGGATGATTGGATCAGTTCGGTTCCATCCATTGGATGCATCCATTGGTTATCCGTTGGATCGGGTCGGATCCATCCGATCTTTTAAAACCTTTATTTAGGCTGATTTAAAAAAAAAAAAAATTATTTCAATTATAAAAACACTAATTACTCATCCAAATAATAAAAATATTTAATTGTAATGTTTAGTTTAGGGTTTTTTTAATCATCCCATGTGTGCAAGCCTATAGTAAGCTACAGTGAGGTATTGGATGTAATTGGATGGAAATTGGATCGGTTCGGTTGGTTTTTATTGGATGTCGGATGGTCATCCAACAACCGACCGATCCAATTTGGGTTTTTAAAAATTACATCTGATCCAATCCAATAGTAATTGGACATCCAATTTTAGGCGGTCGGTTTTTTTTAGATCGGTTGGTTTTTATTGGATCGGATATTTTCTGCACACCCCTAGTTGAGTTCTTCATCTGCCCCTCAGAATTTCCAGCAGGTGCTTACAGATGTGAAATTAAGATTGCAGAGGCAGGAGGAATAGATCAGGTATTTGAAGCAACAACAAAATTTTTCGGGGAATACCTCTTCCTTTGCTATGCTAGGAGTGGCACTAGTTTTGGCTTAGCCTAGGGTTGAGAACAGATGGGAATTTCTCTATGGAAGATTCCAGGAGTATTACCCTCCAGTCTTTGAGGGAGGCCTAGATCCATTTAGAGCTAAGCAATGGATGGGCATGAGCAATTCCATTCTTAACAGCATGGGGCTGGTAGGTCACGATAGGGTCATCTGTGCGACATATGTAATGCGGGATGATGCCCAGACATGGTGGGAAGTAGTATCCCAGACACGAGATACAACTGTGATGGATTGGAAAGAATTTAGGCAGCTGTTCAATGAGAGATATTACTATGATGCAGCCAAGACTGCTAAGATGAATGAGTTTATGAACCTGGTTCAGGGCAATGCAACAGTAAGTGAGTATGTTAATAGATTTAATGGGTTGGCCAAGTTCGTTGTTGACATGGTACCCTCAGATGCAGCTTGAAAGAAAAATTTTATTTAGGGATTGAATCCCAGAGAAGCTCAGGGCATTAGAGTTGCCCCAGTGCATGGAATCTCTACCTACGCTCTGGTGGTAGGGAAGGCTCTTGCTGTTGAGAGCGCAGGAAATCAGGTTGGGTAGAAGAGTGCTGGAGAGCACGGAGCTCAAGCAGTGATGTCTCCATTTATTGGAGCAAGCAATAATGAAAATTGGAAGACCCGTCCAGTATGTGCTCAGTGCACAAGGCGTCATCTGGGAGAATGCCGATCAAAGGCATGTTTCTTATGTGACATGGTTGGTCATTTTAAGAAGGATTGCCAAGGCTAAGAAAGGATAAGCAAAAGGGGATGGACAGCTCGACTCCAGCTCGAGTGTTCATTCTGAGGCAGTCAGAGTCGGAGACTAAGACTGAGACTAGTTCCTCAGTGGTGGCAGGTCAGCTTTCTAGTTTTGATTTTTGTTTTATGCTGATTGGTTTTGGTGCCATGTTGTTTCTTTGTTTGATGCTTCTAGAGAGGCATAGAGATGATATGCAGATATCATGATTATGTTGTGATGAGTTAGGTTATGGTGGAAATGACTCATCAGTGGTTTTGATAAAGTTGGTTATGACTGGCTTCGGTATGATCCAGGATATGGATTGGTTAAGTAAGTGTGGGGCAATGATAAATTGCAAGGAAAAAAATAGTAACTATTGAGCTTAAGAGTGGGAAGCCCTTGTGGCAGTTGGCATTGTGCATGGATTTCATATGCTTATGACATCTGTATCTAGAGCTAGAGATCTGTTGCAGGAGGATGCATGGAACTCTTAGCTAGTGTGGTAGATGCCACTTAGATTGTGCCAGTGGGATTAGGATAGACTGGATTAGTCTGTGAGTTTCTGGATGTGTTTCCAGGGGATTTGTCAGAATTGCGTTTTCACAAAGAGATAGAATGGTGAATGGATTGGTGCCAGGAATGGAAACAGGTTTTAGGCACTGTATTGAACGACTTCAACAAAGTTGTAAGAACTTAAGGCTCAGTTATTGGATAAGGTGGTATTCTCCAAGGTAGATCTTTGATCTAGTTAGTACCAGATAGAGATCAGGGAGAAGGATAAACAGAAGACTGATAAGAGCACTGGGAGTGCTGAGTATGTTTTGAGAATTTGGTTAATGCCAAGTTATTTTATGAATCAGATGAACAGAGTATTCAAGGATTATTTGAATTGGATTTGTGAACGTCTTGATTGACGGTATTATAGTATATTCTCAGTTGAGGATTTTCCAAGGTCAAGGAACGCCTTAGAGGGCAGGAGTTTCCTTGGACAAGCAAGATGTTACATGTACTTTGTGGATGAGTTCTGAGTCTTCTTACATATCAGAATCAGTTTGCAGGTTGTTATGACACCTCAGTGACAGGGAATAGTGGTTGCCTATGAATCATGTTGGTTAAAGGATCTGACCAGAACTGGAGTAGAGTTTCTGGTGGGCCAAGTGGCCAGTTTTATGCTGGAGATTACTATTTCAGAGAGGATCAAAAGAAAAACAATTAAGTGAACTACAGATAGGAAGATTGAGTGGAAAGTCTTAGCTGGATTAGCTAAGGATTATACAGTGTCAAGTATGAATTTATTGAGGTATAGAGATTGGATTTGGAATCCGATAGACGCTGGGATTAAATGGGAGATTCTGGATGAATCTCATATTATCCTTTTATTCTCTTTATCCAGGCATCATGGAAAGGTAACATGATATGAAAGCTTTATAGTGGTGGCCTGGGATGGAGAGGAACATAATGGAATACGTGACAAAGTTCCTGACCTCATAAGCAGGTCAAGACAGGGTATCAGAAACCAGTAAGGCTATGGTAGCCTTTGAGTATTCCGTATTGGAAATAAATAAACATCGCGATGGGTTTTGCGGTGGGGCTGCCCAGGATAGTGGGTTAGCGTGATTTGGATTGGGTCATTATGGACCAATATTTAAAGTGAGCCGATTTATTAGTAAGGATGAGTAACACAACTGATAGGTATTCAGATCTTTGTGTGAGAAAGGTAGTATGTCTTCATAGAATTCAAGGTCCATCTTATTAGATGAAGACTCTATTATTACTTTCAAGTTTTGGAAGGGTTGCAGAAGGTGATGAATATACATTTTATTACTCTCAGACTGATGGTAAATCAGAGAGAGAGAGAGTTATCCAATTATTATTTGAAGAACATCTTATAAGATGAATGAGATATTATATCTGGATCCTAAGGTAATTTAGGGGATCATTGAGGTTTTTGAAAAGGTTGGAGCTTGGAATCTCGCTTCTCAGAGTAAATGGAAAATTTATGTTGATTTGAGATGCAGGAACATGAAGTTCCAAGTAGAAGATTGTATCTCCCTTAAAGTATCACCATGGAAAGGGGTGAAGAGGTAAGAGTAAGTTGATCCCTAGATTGATATGACCGTTTAATTCTTGGATAGTGTAATGCCCTGGCTACCCCAGAACAGTTACGGTGAACGGTGGACCGGAAATTTGACTCGTTGCCTGAGTCCTTTGGTCAAAAACGTGCTCTAAGTGTAATTAACGGGTTAAGGTATAAAACCAATAAAAAGGAAATGAAGATTTTATTACAAACTGCTCTGCAGAGCTAAATAAAACATTTACAAGTGGTTCTCAGTGCAAAATGGTCACTATAGTTGTAAAGTTACAGTCCCGCCGACCTAAGCGGCAAAAACAGGGTAAACCCCCTAGTTCCTCTGAGAACTCCTTGGCCGTGGTGGTCAAGCGGCCGCATATGTACACAACACCACATCAGCTCTCCACTCAAGGCTAGGTGAGCTTTTCTTTCCCTTTACCTGCACCACATAGCACCCATGAGCCAAAGCCCAGCAAGGAAACATAACACTTTTCATAAACATTATCAAATGATTATCATTATAATCACACTGAGCAATAAGCTTTAAACAAATGAGTGAACATCACATGAGGTCCTGATAAACCACACTGAGTGACTGACAGGCAAGTCACTAATTCAAATGGAAGAGTGGCTGTTAGGTAAGCCACTAGCCTTCAACAGGTTCTGGTAAACCATACTGAGTGACTGACAAGCACGTCACCGTTTTCAAATGGGAGAGTGACTGCTAAGTAAGCCACTAGCCTCCAAGCGCTTATTTCATTCATCGACCCTCGGGGTCGGTCTGACATTGATGCTCTTTGAGTCATTCAATGCTGATAATCGATTAGATCAAATCTTATTGACTTGCGTAATACACGCTAAGGCCGTCCTGACTAATGAGTCAGCTCAACGCGATCAGTGCCCAGTACCACTGTCGAACCTGACTAATAAGTCACAGCTTCATAGTTGATACTAGCACCTTTACCAAACCTGACTAATGAGTCAGTACCGTGCACAAGTGAGCAACATATGCTGAGCATTCTATATTCAATCCATGTCCATATTCTCACAATCAACATGCCTCATGAACATCCATGCATGTCACACTTGGGGTGCAGTTCTCTTACCTTTGATTCGAGCTAGAATGAACAAAAGAACGACCCTTGAGAACGGTTTAGCTTTTAGTCCTTTAGCGGTTACCTAATCACAACACATATGGGATACCATCAATAATCAAGATAATCAAGGGCTCTCAAACCATTATCTAGCCTCCAAGAGATCAATCCAAACTAATCCAAATAGCAAGGACACTCCCGAGGCCTAAAACTAGGTTCCCGGGGTCAAAACGAGCAAACGGGGCGAAAACAGGGCAAGGGCTGCGGCCCTAGCACCTTGGGGCGCGGCCCCCAGGGTTTCCAGAGGCTAGGGCCGTGGCGCCCTTCATCAAGGGCCGCGGCGCCCAGCGAGCACAAGCTCCCCACCTGCTTCTTCAAAGAAGGGCCGCGGCGCCTCAAGAACAGGACCGCGACGCTCCACCCTGGGCCATTCCCAACCGCGTTTCTAACACTTCAAAGCCTCCAAAATCATCCCTAAACATTCCCCAATCATCAAATCAAAGTTCCCAAGCTTCCCCATACATCAAAACCCTCAAAACCCAATGCTCGAATGAACCGAAAACTCAACAATTCACAAAATCAATTCAAAGCTTAGAAACTCGGAAAAAACTCAAAACTTAAACTTCGATTACCTTCAATTGGGTTGTTTTCCATCGAATCCTTCGGTTAAGAAGCTTCTAATCTTCCCTAGGATCACTATGCCTCGATCCTCACTCGATTCCGACTCTTAGAACTCAAGATTTCGTCAAAAAGGCTTAAACGGTAAAACAGACTTTGAAAAGGGAGAACGAAAGGTTTTCTTATCGTATGTTCTATCTGATAAGCTACTTCAAACTTAAGTAACCTCAAATAAAACCTAATGCTCGGGGTCCCGAAAACACCCCCGGGGACATTATAGTCAAAACCTCCAAAATTTCACCCTGATCTCAAATATTCCCAATTTATCATCAGATGAACATTTCTATTACCCCAAAATTGACCCCATTATGGTAAAACTGCTAATCCACTAAAAATAACTGTCTCATGTTGCTTAGCTCGAATATATCTCCATAATAATGGAATCTCATTCACAAATCAAGGTATGCACCCAAATACACAAATTACCCTCAACGGGCCAAATTACCATCACACCCCTGTAATGAGAAATATGGACTCACATGCATGCATTTCACATCATATCATAATATAATCAACATATACATGCATTTAATCAATTAACAACATAATTAAGCAAGTATGGCCCTCCCGACCAACTAATCATGCCGTTAAACACATCGGTGAATTCGGGGCATTACAGATAGGACTGGTCAGGTTGATTTTGGATTGGCCTTATCACTGGCATTGTTAGTTGTATACATTGTATTTTATATTTTCATGTTGAGGACATGGGTTAAAAGAAACTCATGAGTTGAGTTATAAGAATCTGGGAATTTAGGCTAAGTAGCCAATTCAGATTTTGACAGTAGGAATAGGGTTCTGTGGAACAAAATTATACCTTGGGTCAAGGTAATGTTACAGAGACAGTGAGGTCGAGGGAACGACCTGGGAAACTGGAATCAGTTGTGCAGAATTTATATTCCGGGCGGTTAAGATAAATTTCGAGGAAGAAATTTCTGTAAGGAGGGCATAGTTGTAATAACCCAAATTTCCTAATAAGGTTTAGGGCCTTGATTAGGAGGCCAGGAGGGACATAATTGATTTATTATGCAATTAAATAATTATATGCATGTTTAGGTGTATTAAATATGCATGTGAACCAATTTCTGATTAATTGGGTGATTTTCATATTTTGGCCATTTTGGGCATATTTGGCATATGTGTGTGGTGCTTCATTATTATTTGGTTATACTAGGGTTACTCAGCACGAGACGATCCTAGGAGGTAAGCTAGTGGGAAAGTCACAACGGGATTTATACTTGATTCAGAGTGAGTCAAGGTGTATTTAGCACATTACCGGGTTATTGGGTAATGGGAATAAGTATTTGATGATAAATTGGGAGTTAATAAGACCAGGGGGAAATTCTGGAAGTTTTGACTACTACCCCAGGGGCATTTTTGGGACCCCGAGCATTAGGATTTGCTTGAGGCTACTTAAGCTTGAAGTAACCTGTTAAGAAATAAAAAGAACGTTTAGAACGTTCTCTCTCCCTCAAAGTTCCATTTTCGTCTCCCGATCTCATTTTCAAAGGAAGCTTGAGTTCTAGGACTCGGATTCAAGCGAGGATTGAGACATAATGATTCTAGGGAAGATTAGAAACTTATTAGCTGAAGGATTAAGTTGGGAAACAACTCAATCGGAGGTAATTCAAGTTTTAAGTTCTAAGTTTTTAAAGGTTTTAAGCTTGAATTGGATTTTGTGTTTTGATGAGTTTTTGATTGAATTGAAGCTTGGGTTTTGGGGGTTTTGGATCATGGGGATGTTTGGGAACTTTGATTTTGGAATTTGGAGATGTTTGGGTAGATTTTTGGAAGGTTTTAAAATGGTAAAATCGAGGAAAAATGGCTGGTTCGTGGTTGGGCCACGGCCCTGTTCTTGGGCACTACGGCCAGGCTTGATGAAGAAGGTGGAGGTTGCTGAAAGGCCTGAGGGCCGCGGTGCTTGGGAGGTGGGGCCACGGCGCTTGAGGGCATTTGTGGCCGAAGTGATGTTTTGATCAGGGGAGCTCAAACCTTAGGCCTCGGGATCGTTCCTACTACCCGGTTTAGTGGGATTCGATGTCCTGGAGGCTAGGTCTTGGTTCCGGGATTGGGTTTTAGAACTTGAACTCATTGGATCACCGGTTATGGTTGAGACTAGGTTATCACTAGAGGCTTAGAATCAGGATCGTGCTTGTGGCTCGTTTATTGGTAACCCGTGCTTGGACCAGAGGTAAGAAAATTGCACCCCGTATGTGATGCATGTGATGCACGAGAAACATGTGGTTAGGGCATGCCATGAATGTTAAATATGAGATTGATCAGAGCTTGAGTCTCTGTGTTTGTGCATGATCCTAATTGTGCTAACAATTGTTAAGTAAGCTTGCTGAATGTCCTACATTCAGATATTTGACATATGATATATGCCTGGTAGCATTGCTTACTTGTGCGTGGCCCTGACTTACTAGTCAGAATCGAAAATGGTGTCAGAACTGACTGTGAAGCTGTGACTTACTAGTCAAGTTCAACAGTAGCACTGAGCACTGGTCGTGTGTTATTGACCTAAGAGTCAAGAGCAGCATAAGCGTCATGAACGCAGAGCCGATAAAAGAATAGATCTAATAGACATCTGCATTGAATGACTCAACATAAGCTTTAATGCCGAACCGACCCCAAGTTCGATGAAAACTAGAAGCGCTTGTCTAGTCTAAAGCCTAGTTACTTAGATCCAGAGACAGAAAGACTAAGGTGACCTACACGTCACATGGATAGGAGGGTATGGGACCTCAGAGATTGACTTACTAGTCATCTGACCGAGATTGATTTACTAGTTATCTAACCGAGAAAGACTTACTAGTCATCTACCTCAGAGTGAGAGACTTACTAGTCATCTACTCAGAGCACAGGACTCCACAACATTTATTTGAACTTATTTGCATGCGTGATTAAGGATATTATTGCTAGGCATGCACTTTAAGATTTGATGACATGTTATTATTGTTCATGCGCATTTTGAGTTTTCTTGCTGGGCTTCGGCTCACGGGTGCTATGTGGTGTAGGTAAAGGCAAAAGAAAACTGGACCATCCTTGAGTTGGAGAGCTTAGGTGACGACGTGTACATTTGCGGCTGCTCAACCGCCACGACCAAGGATTGAAAGAGGAACTAGGATTAAACCCTATTTTGCCGCTTAGGTCGGCTGGTTGTAAATATTTTGTTGTAATAAACCTTTAAATTATATTTTTGGGATCCCAATGTATACAGTAAACGTTTTAGTAAAACTTTATATCTTAACCAAAAAATTTTAACCCTAAATTGCTAATCATACTTAGTTACACGATTATGGCCAAATGACTTGATTAGCGAGTTTAGCACTGTTTAAAAGGGTACACCGTAACGATCCCTGGAGTTTAGGGCGTTACAGGGTTCATTTACTTGGGGGCCACTTGGGCGATCTCCGTCCTTTCAAAGTCACAATGTTTCACAAACGTGTCTTCAGGATGATGGTGCATCTGTACCACTCGTGCCTCACAGATCTGGAAATAATCTTTTGATTGTCCCAGTGACCGATGGGTGTCAGCATGATTCTCGATGTGTCCTGTCTGTACGAGCAACGACTGTTGGGTACTCGAGTGGGTTGTTTAATGCTTCTGCACCATTTTGAACAGTAGGATGGGGATAGCCTTGAGAGCTTCGACATGTACCTTTGGATGAGGTAGGTGCGGATCGTGGATTGACCAATCCACGATTTAGTATTTGACTAGGGCAATTAAAGCCTCTACACCATCCAGGACCGTTGGATGGGGAAAGTCTTGGGATCCCCACTGTGGAATTTTGGATCAAACAATGGATTCCTACCCTATAAATACCTCGACAGTTTCATTTCGAACTTTGCATAATCTAGATATTCGGAGCAGAAAAAAGAGCTTTTTATGTCTCAATTTGCCAACGAGCTATTCCGGTGATTAGTTCATTTCTGTACCTGTCTGTTTGCTTTCAGCCTTCCGATAGTTTAGTCCCGGTTCAACCAGTAGACGACTTGCTGCATCCCCTTCTCAGATTTAAGGCTGAGATTCTGCCGACTCTGTCGCCTTAGACTTTACAAATTTCAAACCCAGATTCTCTCAGTAAGTTTTCTGGTCATTTTCTTTCTCTGTTTATTCTTTTTTCTGTAATGTTATTCTTGCGACCATAAAACAGTCACGGCCGTCATCACCGTGTAGGATGGTCCTAGGTAGGATAGCGTAGGTATGAATTGTAGATTTTCTAGGCGATAATTCATGCCTAGTTGTCTCGGATCAATTCGGACGTCCCAAGGTTGACTTGGGAAAGTTAGAGAAATCTTTGATTTTTATTTCCCGACTAAAGCTCTTGGGATCGTTATTGATCTCGGACATGGGTCCGTAGGGGACTTCTCCAAGCAGTTTTAGGAGAACCCTCGTACCTTAACCAATTTTTTTTTCCAGTTTTGGTGCTAACTGCTTGGTTTTTGTTTTCTTTGTTGCTTCCAAATCCTTGATCATGAGTCGTGGCATCACTCTTCATCTGGAAGATTTCGTTCAATCGGGCCCCATAGTCCTGGAAGGGCACAAACTTCCCATGGGCAATATATGTGAAATGGATGGGCAGAAGAACGAGTTCTGAAACTATCGAATGTTGGACGCTCTGGGGAAACACCTGGGAGTGGAGTCGATTCCAGGGCTCTTCTACAACCGACTAGCCTGGAAGGAGGAGAAGGGCCATACTGGTGTGGGCGAGTTTGGGGCCTGTATTATAAGATATATCAGTGTGAGAGCTACTCTCCCACTCCATAATTACTTCGTGCAGTTCCTTAAGTTCGTGGGGATCGCGCCGTTCCAACTTCTGCCCCAAGCGTACAAGTTGCTCGCGGGATGGTGCATATTCTGCGCATAGAAGGAGATCCCAACGCCTACCCCCGCGGAGGTGCTGTATTTTTACAAGCTGGAGCCGCAACTTAACTCTAAGGACAAGTCCTAGGACGAGTTTTATAGACTGAAATCCCGTGGTAACTATCCGACTCCATTCAACCCCTGGAAGCATCCCTTAGATGTCAGACATTATTGGTTCATGACATCCAGGTTCCTCCTGGAGAAGAATCCCACATTGGTGCTGGACTTCCAGAGCGTGGGTAAGTCGCTTTTCTTCCTTGTTCGCTTAGTTTCTTAGTTTTGTCTGCTCCATACTCACGTTTCTGGAAAATAGGTCTGTACGCCTAGACTCTGCTCACCAAATCCATTCTGGACCTCAAGAGGTACTATGGCACCCTTAGCACCGAGCAACTGGACGTGGGGGGCTTCGTGACCACGGACAACCTCTGGCTGGTCGAGATGCTTGCTGTCAACTAGTCGATAGATGCCCTTAGCTTCTGGGGGCTGCAATGTGAGAAGGATCCTGCCCTGAGGGAGGAGCTGGCCCTCGTTCACATCGAGGCTGTGGAGGTCGCGGCCAAGGCGGATGTGGAGAATAAGAAGGAGTAGGCCCATCAAGCGGAGAGGGCCGCGTCTACAGAACTGGACGCCATTCTTGAGGGGAGGCAGCCAAACATTGGATGTAACGCCCAACGTCACTATGGTTGCTTCCTAGAATGACGATTGGCCCTATAAACCAACACGAGTCTTTCCAGCGTGCTCTGTCCTCACGCGCATGCTTCCCGGGAAATCTTCCCAGGAGGTCACCCATCTTGAGATTACTTCAGGTCAAGCATGCTTAACTTTGGAGTTCTAAAGTGATGGGCTACCGAAAAGAAGATGCTTCTTGTTGATATAGGTAGTACCCATCAATCCATTTAAGCCCTCTTCAACTGCGTATTCCCATACCTACACAGTCTTAGAATCGTCACACTTAACCTTCCCTAGGCGATGTGGGATTGCACAACTTTACCCGGTCTTTCCCCTTACGGATTACTGGATTCTAACTGTCACAATCACCCCCCCTTACGGGCCTGACGTCCCCGTCAGACACACTTCCGGTTGGGTCAAGGCTCTGATACCATTTGTAACGCCCCACGTCACTATGGCTGCTTCCTGGAATGACGACTGGACCTACAAACCAACACGAGTCTTTCCAGCGTGCTTTGTCCTCACTCGCACGCTTCCTGGGAAAACTTCCCAGGTCCTAGGAGGTCACCCATCTTGAGATTACTCCAGGTCAAGCACGCTTAACTTTGGAGTTCTCAAGTGACGGGCTACCGAAAAGAAGATGCATCTTGTTGATATAGGTAGTATCCATCAATCCATTTAAGCCCTCTTCAACTATGTAGTCCCATACCTACACAGTCTTAGAATCATCATACTTAACCTTCCCCAGGCGGTGTGGGATTGCACAGCTTTACCCGGTCTTTCCCCTTACGGACCACGAGATTTTGACTGTCACATTGGAACTTCTGGGGCTAGCATTTCGGGGCAAGGTAAAACACTTCTGATTTTACTTATGCCCCTTGCCTTGAGGGCTTAGCTAGGAATATGCAACGGTATCACCATAATCCGTCCGGAAGTGTTAGCGATGTGGGGCTTCCTTGACCCATTGTCGTGGATCTTTTGTCTCTCATGCATTCATCCTGGTTCCTTCAGTGTGGTAGTTTTTTAGACCCGGATGACATGGGGTATCAAATTCATGCTTTCGCACTAGAGGAATTAAGTTGTCCTTGTTCTTTAGATAAGGGTTCGTCTCGGAGGACTTTAGACTAGTATCTTCCTTATGTTTTGATTGCTACCCCGTCCATATATTTTACTGATTAGTCTCCTTTTTCTGTCTCAAGTGATCCAAAGATGTATAACCCCGTGGCCAAAATGAAAGAAATAAATTAGGCCAGGGCGGCCGCAGCCAAGGCTTCAGCGAAGAGGGCCGTCGAGGGACCGACCAATTGACAGGTCGAGGCTGTGAGCAAAACCCTAAAGGTGAGCCTGAAGAAGAGGTTAGACGAGGCCAAAGGATTATGGCCCGAACAGCTCCCGCAAGTACTTTGGGCATACCGAACTTCTCACAGAACCTCCACGGGACATACTCATTTTTCCTTAACTTCTGGAAGCGAGGTCGTCCTTCCAGTCGAAGCCATGGTAGCCAGTCATAGGTAAAGGACATTCAACCAAGAGTAGAATGAGGGATTACTAAATGCATCCCTTCATTTGATTGAAGAAAAACGAGAAGAGTCGTAGTTACAGCTCGCCCATTATCAACAAAAAATCACTCGCTATTTTAATTCTAAAGTTAAGACGCGTAGATTTGGATTGGGCGACCTAGTTCTCCGAAGGGTATTTCTAGCAAATAAAGATCCCAAGGATGGTGTTTTAGGCCCGAATTGGGAGGGACCATATCAGGTGATTGACCAAAAAAAAACCAAAAAAAAAAAAATTATTAAATAATAATAAAAAAAATATTATTGGTGATATAAAAAGGATTTTCTCAAAAATTGCACAATGAAAATTGTACGCCCTGATTTTCCCACGAGCTGATTAGCGAGCTGAGCTGCGGCCTAATCATGATTATCTCGTGGACATCCCCAAAACTGGAGCTACCGTCATAAGATCATACCTCCTTAGCTCGAGGTAACCTAAGGGTTCGCCTCTGATAACTTAAGGACAGAGTCCGAGCTCTGAAGGCCGAAGGTCGAGTTAAGTATGCAGCTCGTAGTACGAGCTAGAGTTGGAGGCTGTGACCTTTTATAAAGTCAGCCATGCAAGGTAAACGTGCATATATCAGACATCACGTGTCTGATATATCCCTGACTTCTCGGACACGCAGCAGGAACGTGCGTATTCAGACACCCACGACTGGGTTGGGCCGTGCGGCCCATTATCTCCTTACCTATTGATTTGACCACACTTATGTGTCAGGTTTAGGAATTAATCATGAATGTCACAGAATTGACATGATAGGTAAGAAGGTCACGGGATGACCTTCTTACCAACTCCCAGGTGCCTTCTCCTATAAATATGGAGACCTTGGGAGTTAATGGGGGTTGGATTCTTTATTGTAAAAAAGAGCTTGTAATCAAATATCCAGTATATAGCAATAATACTGACTAGTGGAGTAGAAGAATTTTAACCACTCAAAAAACGTACTTTGAGTCACCATTTCATTTTCCTAAGATCATATATCTGTTTCGGTTCAACACAAGCACTAATCCCTTTCCCTTCCTTTCTTAATTTCCTGTTGGCGAAGAACCGCATCAACAAAAATAATTCTAAAAAATTATTATGGATAAAAGTTAAGCTTATGTAATTAATTAAATTGTCAATTTCGCTTTTAAAAAAATTATTTTTCACTTAAACTTATAGAAAATAAAAGTGTTATCGTTATGAAAAATGTAATTTCTGTTATAAGCAAAATTGACCATATAATTAAAAACAAAGCTTAAAAATTATTCATATTTTTAAGAGAACTAAACTCAAACTCAATCAAGATTTTTATCATTGAAAATGAAAAATATCACTAATTTTTTTTTTTAACAAGACAACACATATATATATTTTTTTCAAGACAACAGAAAAATAATAAAGTTTTTTTTTTTGTTTTTTTTTTCGAAACAAGCTTAACACAATTCTACCCTCATATTCAACATAATGACTGGTAAACAACCATTAAACTCACTACCCCCAAACTCAATTTAAGCATTGTCCTCAATGTGTTAAAATATAAATATAAATTAAAATTTACAAGAGGTTAGAGTTTAGAATGGTCGTACCTCATCGTGGTGCAATGTCAAGAGAGCAAGAAACACTTAACAAAAAGTATAACACTCAAAAGTAAACACGAAAACAAGCACACAAAAATAAACACACAAAACACATAAACATATGTTAACAAGAGTA